>NW_023995383.1:5000-122492 GCF_015586225.1 Lucilia sericata | reverse complement strand
AATTACTTAAATATGACGTTAAACCAGATTTAGTAAACTAACTTAAATCAAGATAGTTAAACTAAGTTTAAACTAAGCTATAGCAAGTTTTAAGTCATGTTTTGTGCAAATACGTCAAATAAATTGTTTAGCAAGTCTAAAATGAAACTTATTTAAGAAATTAAACCATTATAGTTTAGTTAAACTCAGTTTAAACTGCAATAAAACAAGTTTAACAATGAATTTTAATTAAAATAAAAATTTACTTAGAATACATACTTAAACTTTATTTAAAAATCATAAATTTCTTATAATATTTCAAATTTTCTAAATTTCTTTCTTAATAAGTTTTATTTCTTAAATTTTAACCCCATAAAACAGACCTCGATCTCATAAATCATTAACTTATTATAGTTTATATAGCTTTCTAAACAAGAATATTAAATAAATCATCATTATGTCCATTAAATAGACAAAATTTACACAATACAACAAATTTCCAAATACTACAAACTATTTAAATATTTGGAATATTTCTATAGATCAAATTTTATGACCAATTCATATTTAGATACATATTTTCTTTAATAATTCTTACAAACAACAACATAGTTTTCCCAATTTGGTAATAAAAAAAGACATATTTCTAGTTATTAGAAAATATGTATTTCAACAGTGATGGTGGCGGTGGTGCTAGAGGTGGAAAAAAACTCCCACATTGTTTGAAATGGAACATTTTATGGCGCAGAAAAAAACAAACGATTATAAAACGTTTAAATGTGAAATTAAATAAATTTTAATAAATTTATAACAAACGAGCAAAAAAAACTAACAAGTTTAAAACTTTTGCAATGCCGACAAAAATTTATTAGATAGGAATTTTAAGAACCCCCTTTGTCTTTGAAAGACAATTTAGGACTAGTGTAAACTGATATTTAAAACATTAATGGACATTACAACCAAACTGGTTTATTAATAAATAATTTATTATTTAACTATTAGAAAAATTACTTTAATTAAAAATTTTTTTAAAATGTTTTACTTACCAGGATAGCAAGGATTTGAGGTACGACATGTTGGTTCAATGCGTATATTATTATCACCTTTGGGCTCCTTGCAACCGGCACAATTCTCAAGGAGCATGCGCAAATAAGAAATCTCTTGACGCTGGTGGGCGATATCTTCACGTAGTAATTTTACTAAAGCCATTAAATCGCTCAGTGATTTTGCGAGGGCGTCTACAAAGTTTACAAAAGAACAAAACAAAAGAAAACAAAATAAGGAATTAAATAAACCAGGTAAGTTTTGTAAAAATATATATAACAAAAACTTCAGCTGAAAAAACATTACTATAGTAAATATACCATAGTAGTATTTAAAAGTTGCCACAAGTCAACTTTAAAATAAAAAAATAATAAAATGTTGTGTTTTTGTATACATACACTATATTCATTCATACCCTTACAGTGACATATGTCACAAAACCTTGCAAAAAAAATCTTGAATAAAATTGTATAAAACTAATCGCAAAAATTACTCATACGACATACAACCTATTTAAAGTGTAGGTTGCAGTATTGCAATTGTATGGCAGCAGCAATAACAATAACTAAAGTTTAACATATGTTGCTTTTGTATACATTGTTATAGTAGTCAATAGTCGGGTATATAAACATCTATTTACTATACTTTTTAAACACTTACACATTTACATTGCAACCATTTTTTACGTCTGGTTAATTTGCAAGACTTGTTCTTTTTAACGAAATGATTCTATAAATTTGCTAGAATTAGAGTCTAAATCAAGTTAATTCAGTTGAAAATGTTATTTGAGCAAGTTTAAACTTGGTTTAAACTCAGTTTAAACTAAATTAATTTAAGATTAACTCTTATTTTGTGTGGTTTATTCAATATATTATGATGTAATATTGATATGTATCAAAACTCTATGCAGTTTATTTCCTTACCCGCAGTTAAAACTCATTTTAGCCACATTTAACTAAGTTTAAACTAAGCTAAGTTAAGATTAACTAAACATTGCTATGTAGTATTAGCATTGTATAATTAACTTTCTAATTTTTGATTAAAATAATAATCTAAACTCGTTTATGGATGGTTAAACTTAGTTTAACCTACTAAGAGAAGATTAAACCATATTATCTTTGTTTTTATTGCATAGATTAGTTAGTAAACCATTCCATAGAGAAGTCATTAGACTAATCGAATTACTAGTCCATTTACAAGTCCAATGACTAGTCCCCAAACTAGCCCAATGTCTAGTCCACAAACTAGTTCAAAAACTAATCTATGTATATACTAGTCTATAGACTAATCCAAATACTAAACATAGACTAGTCCAAAGCCTAGTCTAAAGAAAAGTCGATAGACCAATGGCTAGTCCACAATCTAGTCCAAAAACTACTCTACATACTAGTCTATAGACTATTCCAAAGACTAGTCTACAGACTATTCCAAAGACTAGTATATAGACTAGTCTAAAGACTAGACCATAGACTAGTCCAAATACTAGACCATAGACTAGTCCAAAAACTAGACCATATACTAGTCCAAAGCCTAGCCTAAAGAAAAGTCGATAGACTTTTCCAAAGACTAATCCATAGACTAGCCCAAAACTAGTCCATAGACTAGTCCAAAGTCTAGTTTAAAGATTAGTTTATAGACTAGTCCAAAGACTAGTCCATAGACTTGTCCAAAGACAAGTCCAAAGCAATTTTTGACACACAGTTTTATAATTTAAATTTTCTATGCCTGTTCTTAACTAATCCAAACTCTATTCTTAACTAACCTGTCACTCAAGTCTCCGGTGTAAAACGCTACAAAACAAATCGAAACTAAATTTAAAAAATCATAAAATAGCATCTAATGTAGAGGTTTTACAGAATAAACTGACAAGATTAAGGCCATGTAACCTACAGATATATAGATACAAAACCAAAAAAAAAAAAACTCTACAACAACATTTATGCAAACATGCGTAAATACACATAAATATGAAACTATTAAAAAAAACTACAGTCATAGAATCAAAAAATGTACTTGTAAGTGGTAGGAATTACAGATATACATACAACCAACTCTTCTCTCTACTAATCATTTTGTAACTACAGCATATATGCTCGTTATTGCTGATTATTTTAATGGCGCTGTGCAGCAGATGCTGCTAATGACAGAACAGAACTGACTGCAACAGTATTTAGATTGCTGTTTGTTGATTGCTTAGCTAATCTTTAAGTACTTTTTAAGCTGATTCATTTTCGCATTTTAAGGCAGTTGTATCAAACGAGTGACAACTACACACCCCATCTTTAATTCTTTGCTGGAAAAAATATGTCATTTTGTTTAGGATTTAGCATTATCTTACCTTCACAATCACCACTCATTATGGGTATGTCACCCCTACGATCAATGTCCAAGGGTATTTGTTGTTGATATTGTTCAGCACTGGTGCCGGGTTCGTGATTAAACCAATTGCGTACATCACGTTTCTTGTTTTTCTCTAATAAAAAAACCGATTATTAAACGAAATACAAATTATTAAATTTAATCGATGATTTCGACTTAATCTAAGTTTAAATGTCAGTTATGCTTAAGTATATTGTTTATTTATTAATAAACTTACCTCTTTCTGAAATTTTGTTCTTTAACATGCGTCTATTGCCTCTACGATTAAGACCCTTTTGGCAATTGGCTCTTTGTAAAGCACTATCAACATTGCCATCAAAATGTAAGGGATACTTGCGTTCTCGGAACTGAATAAAAGTAAAGAAGGAAATAAGTTATTAAGAATTATTAGTTCTAGTTCTGTTCTAGTTCTGTTCTAGTTCTGTTCTAGTTCTGTTCTAGTTCTGTTCTAGTTCTGTTCTAGTTCTGTTCTAGTTCTGTTCTAGTTCTGTTCTAGTTCTGTTCTAGTTCTGCTCTAGTTCTGCTCTAGTTCTGTTCTAGTTCTGTTCTAGTTCTGTTCTAGTTCTGTTCTAGTTCTGTTCTAGTTCTGTTCTAGTTCTGTTCTAGTTCTGTTCTAGTTCTGTTCGTTCTAGTTCTGTTCTAGTTCTGTTCTAGTTCTGTTCTGTTCTAGTTCTGTTCTAGTTCTGTTCTAGTTCTGTTCTAGTTCTGGTTCTAGTTCTGTTCTAGTTCTGTTCTAGTTCTGTTCCAGTTCTGTTCTAGTTCTGTTCTAGTTCTATTCTAGTTCTGTTCTCGTTCTGTTCTCGTTCTGTTTCTCGTTCTGTTCTAGTTCTGTTCTAGTTCTGTTCTAGTTCTGTTCTAGTTCTGTTCTAGTTCTGTTTCTAGTTCTGTCTAGTTCTGTTCTAGTTCTGTTCTAGTTCTGTTCTAGTTCGTTCTAGTTCTGTTCTAGTTCTGTTCTAGTTCTGTTTTAGTTCTGTTCATAGTTTCTTGTTCTAGTTCTGTTCTAGTTCTGTTCTAGTTCTGTTCTAGTTCTGTTCTAGTTCTGTTCTAGTTCTGTTCTAGTTCTGTTCTAGTTCTGTTCTAGTTCTGTTCTAGTTCTGTTCTAGTTCTGTTTCTAGTTCTGTTCTAGTTCTGTTCTAGTTCTGTTCTAGTTCTGTTCTAGTTCGGTTCTAGTGTCTGTTCCTAGTTCTGTTCTAGTTCTGTTCTAGTCTGTTCTAGTTCTGTTCTAGTTCTGTTCTAGTTCTGTTCTAGTCTGTTCTAGTTCTGTTCTAGTTCTGTTCTAGTTCTGTTCTAGTTCTGTTCTAGTTCTGTTCTAGTTCTGTTCTAGTTCTGTTTCTAGTTCTGTTCTAGTTCTGTTTCTAGTTCTGTTCTAGTTCTGTTCTAGTTCTGTTCTAGTTCTGTTAGTTCTGTTCTAGTTCGGTTCTAGTTCTGTTCTAGTTCTGTTCTAGTTCTGTTCTAGTTCTGTAGTTCTACTTCTGTTCTAGTTCTGTTCTAGTTCAGTTCTAGTTCTGTTCTAGTTCTGTTCAAGTTCTGTTATAGCTCTGTTATAGCTCTGTTGTAGTTCTGTTCTAGTTCTGTTCCAGATCTGTTCTAGTTCTGTTCACACTTACCAACCTTAACCACTGGATCATCCATTTGGTGTATACAATTTCGTCAGATTCATATCCACTTCATGTGAAGAGGTTTCCTTACAATCCACCAACAAAGAAATACGATTTTTATGAAAGTGTAAAGCTAAGGAACGTATAGTGCTGGTCTCATTGGTGTGAGGTATATCGAAGTGTAACGATTCCACATCTCCAGCAGCACTAATATCCAAAGTGACCCTTTGCTGTTTGCGATCCAAAAAGAAAGACATTTTGTGTTTAAGGGTGGGAAAATCGATCATGAACAAAGCTTCAATCGAAATGTGTAATTTGCGACGGGGTCTAGGAAGGAAGAACAAAATTTAAACGTCCTTGTTCACTATTTATGTGCCGTCTAAGAAAACAAAACGGCTACTTGAAAATGTTATCTTTTAAAATGTTGAATTTATCTTAAATCATGTTTAAAACCAAAAAAATAAATAAAATCTAAGAGTCACCACTCATTCACTCACTACTCACCTTATATGACGCATCGATATAACACAATCACCCTTTTTAATGTGTTGTTCCAGTTCTGATGAAGCCACTGTAAGATTAAAAAAAAAGGAACCAAAATATAAAGAGTTGTCAGTTATTGTGGTTGTTCATATAAGGAAATAAATATTTAAATGCCCTTTTTATCTTACGTGTAATCAATTGTTTATTATTAAGTAACAATTTCACGCACTCAAATGGACAGACAATAGGACAGACCGATCAATGGACGGACATTCAATAAAAATTCATCACATTTGTTTAAAAACGATATCTTGCTGTGTTCAACGCTTAGCACACTTACCTGGATCTAAAGACAGTGACGCCACTTGGGTCAGGCAAAGCAGCGCCGTCAATACACTAAAACTCAGCCAATTCATTATGATTTGGCGTTTATTTATTTAGGTTTTCGTTGTTTTTCAGTGGGTTTCCCAAGTGTCTCCTCTATAGCTCTTGCGTTCGTTGTTGAAAAGTCAACAACTGTTATGAAAACGAAGATTTTTCAGTTGTTGGTGTTATTGATGTGTCAACAGTAAATATATCTTTATTGATTTCTTGCTTGTTTTCCCAAAATATATTTTATTTTATTTTCATATGCACAATCTTGTCCAAAACTGTAAAGATTAAATAAATTGTTTTTTATGATATTTAGTTAAAGATTTTGTGTAAATTTGTTATTTCATATCTTAAAGTTGCATTTTTTTGTAAAAAATCAATATTTATTTCAACACTTTAGTTTAATAAATTTTTAAATTCTTTATTCACTTTAACTGTAAGTGTTACACCATCAATTGTCTAAATGAAAATGATTGAAAAACAATAATGCAATTATTACATGTTCTTTGAGAAGGAAACCTGTGTGAGTTAAAATGGAGGTTAGACTGAAAAGTTGTTAAAAGGTAAAGAGCAGATTTTGAATTTAGTTACTTCATTTCTATTAAAGAACCTAGTTCAGTTCTAGTCAGGTCTAGTTCAGTTCTAGTTCAGTTCTAGTTCATTCTAGTTCAGTTCTAGTTCAGTTCTAGTTTCAGTTCTAGTTCAGTTCTAGTTCAGTTCTAGTTCAGTTCTAGTTCAGTTCTAGTTCAGTTCAGGTAAGTTCTACTTCAGTTCTAGTAGTCATTTACTAGTCAGTTCTAGTTCAGTTCTAGTTCGTTCTAGTTCAGTTCTAGTTCAGTTCTAGTTCAGTTCTAGTTCAGTTCTAGTTCAGTTCTAGTTCAGTTCTAGTTCAGTTCTAGTTCAGTTCTAGTTCAGTTCTAGTTCAGTTCTAGTTCAGTTCTAGTTCAGTTCTAGTTCAGTTCTAGTTCAGTTCTAGTTCAGTTCTAGTTCAGTTCTAGTTCAGTTCTAGTTCAGTTCTAGTTCAGTTCTAGTTCAGTTCTAGTTCAGTTCTAGTTCAGTTCTAGTTCAGTTCTAGTTCAGTTCTAGTTCAGTTCTAGTTCAGTTCTAGTTCAGTTCTAGTTCAGTTCTAGTTCAGTTCTAGTTCAGTTCTAGTTCAGTTCTAGTTCAGTTCTAGTTCAGTTCTAGTTCAGTTCTAGTTCAGTTCTAGTTCAGTTCTAGTTCAGTTCTAGTTCAGTTCTAGTTCAGTTCTAGTTCAGTTCTAGTTCAGTTCTAGTTCAGTTCTAGTTCAGTTCTAGTTCAGTTCTAGTTCAGTTCTAGTTCAGTTCTAGTTCAGTTCTAGTTCAGTTCTAGTTCAGTTCTAGTTCAGTTCTAGTTCAGTTCTAGTTCAGTTCTAGTTCAGTTCTAGTTCAGTTCTAGTTCAGTTCTAGTTCAGTTCTAGTTCAGTTCTAGTTCAGTTCTAGTTCAGTTCTAGTTCAGTTCTAGTTCAGTTCTAGTTCAGTTCTAGTTCAGTTCTAGTTCAGTTCTAGTTCAGTTCTAGTTCAGTTCTAGTTCAGTTCTAGTTCAGTTCTAGTTCAGTTCTAGTTCAGTTCTAGTTCAGTTCTAGTTCAGTTCTAGTTCAGTTCTAGTTCAGTTCTAGTTCAGTTCTAGTTCAGTTCTAGTTCAGTTCTAGTTCAGTTCTAGTTCAGTTCTAGTTCAGTTTAGTTCAGTTCTAGTTCAGTTCTAGTTCAGTTCTAGTTCAGTTCTAGTTCAGTTCTAGTTCAGTTCTAGTTCAGTTCTAGTTCAGTTCGAACTGAACTAGTCTAGTTCAGTTCTAGTTCAGTTCTAGTTCAGTTCAGTTCTAGTTCAGTTCTAGTTCAGTTCTAGTTCAGTTCTAGTTCAGTTCTAGTTCAGTTCTAGTTCAGTTCTAGTTTCAGTTCTAGTTCAGTTCTAGTTCAGTTTAGTTCAGTTCTAGTTCAGTTCTAGTTCAGTTCTAGTTCAGTTCTAGTTCAGTTCTAGTTCAGTTCTAGTTCAGTTCTAGTTCAGTTCTAGTTCAGTTCTAGTTCAGTTCTAGTTCAGTTCTAGTTCAGTTCTAGTTCAGTTCTAGTTCAGTTCTAGTTCAGTTCTAGTTCAGTTCTAGTTCAGTTCTAGTTCAGTTCTAGTTCAGTTCTAGTTCAGTTCTAGTTCAGTTCTAGTTCAGTTCTAGTTCAGTTCTAGTTCAGTTCTAGTTCAGTTCTAGTTCAGTTCTAGTTCAGTTCTAGTTCAGTTCTAGTTCAGTTCTAGTTCAGTTCTAGTTCAGTTCTAGTTCAGTTCTAGTTCAGTTCTAGTTCAGTTCTAGTTCAGTTCTAGTTCAGTTCTAGTTCAGTTCTAGTTCAGTTCTAGTTCAGTTCTAGTTCAGTTCTAGTTCAGTTCTAGTTCAGTTCTAGTTCAGTTCTAGTTCAGTTCTAGTTCAGTTCTAGTTCAGTTCTAGTTCAGTTCTAGTTCAGTTCTAGTTCAGTTCTAGTTCAGTTCTAGTTCAGTTCTAGTTCAGTTCTAGTTCAGTTCTAGTTCAGTTCTAGTTCAGTTCTAGTTCAGTTCTAGTTCAGTTCTAGTTCAGATCTAGTTCAGATCTAGTTCACTTTTAAAAATCCACCAGTAG
This sequence comes from Lucilia sericata, assembly GCF_015586225.1. NCBI lineage: Eukaryota > Metazoa > Arthropoda > Insecta > Diptera > Calliphoridae > Lucilia > Lucilia sericata. Next base: position 114,023 of record NW_023995383.1, on the reverse strand, counting down.
TCTCAAGATCACTTTTCATACTATCCTCCTAAAATCAAAGAGATTCTTATACAATCATTAGGCAGCTTAAGTCAGTTGATATTTATAGAAATGTAGAAACTCGTCGTATACGCCAAAATTAGTTTAGACCAAAACAGTCCATATAAATCCAGTTGTCAACATCTCTAACAATTACAACAACACACCAACCAAGTAGACAACGACACACATCATCATCATTTCAACTTGAACATCATTTTTATTATAATCATCAAAACATGATATAACCATCTAAAGAAAAATCATAAGCCCGGCCTTAGTTTTTCAATGCAACACATTAAAATCATCAACAACCTCAAAATCATCAACATTTTTCTCATTATTGCTATTGTCGTTGTTGTTGTTGTCGTTGTTGCTGTGGATCACGTCAACATCTCTTTACCATATTGGGTCACTTACTCACAAGAAAAGAATTAATAAATAAACCACAAAAACAAAATAGAAAAACTAAACTTCAAGTTTAGCTTAAATTAAATAAGCGGCATTCCATTCATTCAGCTCTAACTGCTGCTGCTGCTACTACGCCTCATGGATGGAGATCATTTACAAAAAGTGTCAAATTTAAAAAATTTTAATCTCTTTTCCTAGATCATTTTAATAAGACACCTATTTTTTTCTAATTTCTAACATTTTGTTTAATGTTTTTGGTTATTAGAAATTTAAATTTTGATTCCATTTTAAAAAGGGTTTTATAATAATCTGTCTGACAAGGTGTCAATTGTGTCTGATACCGTGTATCAAGGTTACATATGTTTGGTGATATTTAAAATAAAAAACGAAAATCAAATAAATTATGTAGGTATTTATTATTTTCTTTGATTGGTTTTTTAAGTTTTCCTATTTGAAGATCTTGTTCTTAGATAATACTTTTTGAGGTTTAATTAAGCTTTCGGAAAAGCTTAATAAAATTAAAGGTTTATGATCTCTTCTTTTTTGAAATTTATTTAAAGAACTGTCATTTTGTTTTGGAATTTATTTAGTAAATAAAGAATTTCTTAAGATTTGAGTTATTAAAGATGTCACTTACTATTTTCTTATCAAATAAGAAGGGATTTTGATTTGACAGAACGTATAATGATGTAGAAGGAATTGAATAGTTTCTTAAAATAATATGTCATAAATCCCCACAACTTTTGAGGAGTTGACTTTTAGTTATAGCTTTTAACTTATTAATTTTATAACCTAAGGCGTTAACCTTGCAACATCTGTTGCCATATACCATACTCACCTTTACCACAAACTTTCATTTCCTCTTTACCTCGATCATTTAATTTAGTTTCAAGACGAACAAAAAAGCCACAGATCATAAAAACCAAATCTCAGCAATCGCTTCAATATAAAAAGCTACTAATTGCCGCCGACAAACTAATTAATTTTTTCTACAAAAAGGCAATCGATCTTAAACTGTAACAGAAACATGGCACCAGCTAGCCACCCACGAATGAAATAAAAAGTAACAAACGCTCGCTCAACCATATAGCAAATGATCTGTCCTATACACGTTACTACTTAAGCCAAACATACATGAAACGCTTTAGTTATATAAACAAATTTATTTGTATATGTTTTAAAGTTTAATTTAAGATCAATTTAAATAAATTCTAAAGTTTTGGAAAAAACTCACACACAACTACGTTTACGCCGTAGACAAAAATCGGGAATTGTTTTATGACGGCAATTAGAATAAAATGTTTGATATATTTAATAGTGATCGTAAAATAGAGGAGTAAATAGGAGAAGGTAAAGTGCACTTATTTAGAAAAGGGAAAACCAAAGAGAAAATTATAGAAAAGTTGGAAAATAGTACTTTTCTGTATCTTTAAAAAATTAGTTCAAAACTTTTAGACTTTAGTCTAGTCTATAGTCTAGTCTATAGTCTAGTCTATAGTCTAGTCTATAGTCTAGTCTATAGTCTAGTCTATAGTCTAGTCTATAGTCTAGTCTATAGTCTAGTCTATAGTCTAGTCTATAGTCTAGTCTAGTCTATAGTCGAGTCTATAGTCTAGTCTATAGTCTAGTCTATAGTCTAGTCTATAGTCTAGTCTATAGTCTAGTCTATAGTCTAGTCTATAGTCTAGTCTATAGTCTAGTCTATAGTCTAGTCTATAGTCTAGTCTATAGTCTAGTCTATAGTCTAGTCTATAGTCTAGTCTATAGTCTAGTCTATAGTCTAGTCTATAGTCGAGTCTACAGTCTAGTCTATAGTCTAGTCTATAGTCTAGTCTATAGTCTAGTCTATAGTCTAGTCTATAGTAGTCTATAGTCTATAGTCTAGTCTATAGTCTAGTCTATAGTCTAGTCTATAGTCTAGTCTATAGTCTAGTCTATAGTCTAGTCTATAGTCTAGTCTATAGTCTAGTCTATAGTCTAGTCTATAGTCTAGTCTATAGTCTAGTCTATAGTCTAGTCTATAGTAGTCTATAGTCTAGTCTATAGTCTAGTCTAGTCTAGTCTATAGTCTAGTCTATAGTCTAGTCTATAGTCTAGTCTATAGTCTAGTCTATAGTCTAGTCTATAGTCTAGTCTATAGTCTAGTCTATAGTCTAGTCTATAGTCTAGTCTATAGTCTAGTCTATAGTCTAGTCTATAGTCTAGTCTATAGTCTAGTCTATAGTCTAGTCTATAGTCTAGTCTATAGTCTAGTCTAGAGTCTAGTCTATAGTCTAGTCTATAGTCTAGTCTATAGTCTAGTCTATAGTCTAGTCTATAGTCTAGTCTATAGTCTAGTCTATAGTCTAGTCTATAGTCTAGTCTATAGTCTAGTCTATAGTCTAGTCTATAGTCTAGTCTATAGTCTAGTCTATAGTCTAGTCTATAGTCTAGTCTATAGTCTAGTCTATAGTCTAGTCTATAGTCTAGTCTATAGTCTAGTCTATAGTCTAGTCTATAGTCTAGTCTATAGTCTAGTCTATAGTCTAGTCTATAGTCTAGTCTATAGTCTAGTCTATAGTCTAGTCTATAGTCTAGTCTATAGTCTAGTCTATAGTCTAGTCTATAGTCTAGTCTATAGTCTAGTCTATAGTCTAGTCTATAGTCTAGTCTATAGTCTAGTCTATAGTCTAGTCTATAGTCTAGTCTATAGTCTAGTCTATAGTCTAGTCTATAGTCTAGTCTATAGTCTAGTCTATAGTCTAGTCTATAGTCTAGTCTATAGTCTAGTCTATAGTCTAGTCTATAGTCTAGTCTAGTCTAGTCTATAGTCTAGTCATAGTATAGTCTATAGTCTAGTCTATAGTATAGTCTATAGTCTAGTCTATAGTCTAGTCTAGTCTAGTCTATAGTCTAGTCTATAGTCAAGTCTATAGTCAAGTCTAGTCTAGTATATAGTCTAGTCTTTAAAGCAAATAAATCATAGTCAAGAGACAAGTATTTTTCAGTAAGCAATTGGCCTCAAAAAACTACATTTATTTAAAAAAGTGCCTACCAATGATATATTACCTAATGAGGCCTTCTAAACTTTCTCTTCCTAGTCAGTGCGCAAATTACTGTGATCAATAAAAACTAATTTAGAAACCCATAATTTTTCTTCATATTTCTTCTTCATGTTAAAAACAATAAATGTCCAAGTACTTTAAGAAATTTTTGATGAAATTATAAATCATTTATGGAAAACTATTTATAAACAAACATCTGATGGAATTGACCATTTTAAAATGATTGTTTTTTTTCTGCTCTTTTTCAATTACAATAATAATAAACAATTGAATTGAATGATGATTGTTGTTTGTAAATTTATGAAAATTTATGTAAATATTATAGTGTGTGGTGGATCTTCTGAAATAAGAGTGCTGATTGAAATGTGTCTGTCCATTCAAACGTCTGTCAGTCTATATACAAGTGTGTTTTTAGTATAAATAAGTGTTTATATTGGCGCACGTCATTTGTGGAAAATATCAAAAGAGTAACAGAGTGATGAGGAAGAATTGATACGATAACTGAAACTTTTTTAACATTTTAAATTTAACTTCAAAAGCTTTTCCCCTCCTACGTAACAAACTTTCCAGTTTTTTCCCATATTTATCTGTTTTATAAAATGTCAGCAATATCTTTGGTCACACTGTATTACCTTACAATTATTTTCCCATTGAATATTTCCTATTGCACTTTGAGTTAATATGTAGTAGCCAACGGGCATTTACACACATTCAAACCTTCTCAATCATTTGAAAATTTAAATATTTTGTCAGTTGTAGTTTAAGTTTATATTGAAATGTCCAACACCCAAACTCAAAATATCAAAACAACCATAAGTATTAACAAAACAAAATAAAACAGACAAATACCCTAAAACTAAACAAAAATTAATCTCGTGGACACAGACTCTGCGTCAGTCATAGATGGCTGCAACATTCCAAGTCATACTAAAAACATATCATTCAATAGCCGGGAAGAAAAAAGCTGTCGTTAAATTGTTTTCATTTGTTTGTCAGCCCGAAAGTGATTGAGTGGCCGAGCAACCACTCTAACAACATGTCCAGACTGAAAGATGAAAAGACGCAGTCAAAGAGTTATCTTTACAGAAGCTTTTTCTTTGGACACTATAAACCAACAACAACAACTCGTCTACGTCCACACAATATTGGTTATTGGTGATATGTATTCCAAAACATACAGCAATTGTATACCATATACTATGTATTCAACAGATACTTTTTTTCAATAAATATTTTCATTTTTATTAACTGTTTGTAACCGTAGGAAATGTGTGAGCGTTTTTGTTGCTGTTGCTTACCAGCTGCTGTTTATGTGGATTTTGACGCCGATATAGAAAACGCGATCAGACATTCATGATCAACAACTTCAGCTACAATATCCATCTATGCAGCATCTACCAACCTCTACTACTACTCTTTTTTTAGTTTTTATCAATCTCAGTCAGTTGTAGTTTATTTCTTTTGCAAATCTTTTCTTTAACTCATATGGCTGGTTGGTTGGTTGTTAGCTGACTTGGTCTTGTTTAAGATTTAGTTGAGCAAAAAAAGTTTTGGTATGAAATCAGAAAAAAAGTGTGTAGGAAGACGAGTTTGTTGTATGTTTATGTATAGATAGATTTATATTTTTGCGCCACTTTAAATCGCCCAAACCTAAAATCGAAAATAGTTACTGCTACTCGTATATATACGGTTTTCAAATTTACACTCAGAAAATTAGGATGGAATGAATGAATGATTCACAGCAGTAGCTATGTATCTATCTATGTATCTATCTATGTATCTATTTATGTATCTATCTATGTATCTATCTATGTATCTATCTATGTATCTATCTATCTATCTATCTATCTATCTATCTATCTATCTATCTATCTATCTATCTATCTATCTATCTATCTATCTATCTATCTATCTATCTATCTATCTATCTATCTATCTATCTATCTATCTATCTATCTATCTATCTATCTATCTATCTATCTATCTATCTATCTATCTATCTATCTATCTATCTATCTATCTATCTATCTATCTATCTATCTATCTATCTATCTATCTATCTATCTATCTATCTATCTATCTATCTATCTATCTATCTATCTATCTATCTATCTATCTATCTATCTATCTATCTATCTATCTATCTATCTATCTATCTATCTATCTATCTATCTATCTATCTATCTATCTATTTATCTATCTATTTATCTATCTATCTATCTATCTATCTATCTATCTATCTATCTATCTATCTATCTATCTATCTATCTATCTATCTATCTATCTATCTATCTATCTATCTATCTATCTATCTATCTATCTATCTATCTATCTATCTATCTATCTATCTATCTATCTATCTATCTATCTATCTATCTATCTATCTATCTATCTATCTATCTATCTATCTATCTATCTATCTATATTTAACCAACATTTTCCTTTTGAGTGTAAACCAAAATTGAGGAAAATTTTCCTAGACATAAATGATCAGTTTTCAACACAACTATGTAACAGCCCAAAGATGAATGTTACGAATGTGTTCCAACAAAGATTACTCTCATTTGTCGTGTTCACTTAATAAAATGAGAGTAAAACATTTAAGACTTACAGTTTTTTGTTACCCAAAACCAAAAACAACAATGAAACATGTGTCAGTTATGTTAATGTTCAAAACATACTCTCATAGATTTTCAAATTCAAATGGGTGTTGTTGTTTTTGTTAAAGTATGCCGTGTTGCTATTGCTGTTAATCAAATAACTTGACTCCAAATTCAAGTTGTAAAGATTTTGGCGCCTACGCATAAATTTTATTTAGAGAGAAGAAGAAGAAGAAAAAAGTTCAACACTGGTTTTGGGGAATTTTTGTTGTTTTGTTAAATTCTTTAGGAGATTTTCATTTAATCTTGTATTTTATGTTTCACAAAAGAAAAAATACAGCAACAATTTGCTTATTTTGCGGTCAATCATGATTAAAATTTCAACACAACAGAAAACTTAAAAAAGTATTAAAATCTCAGCTTAAACAAGTGATAGATGGCGCTTTCTGGGAATTGGGAATGTGTGTTTGTCTATTTGTTTGAACACTTTTTTGACACTTAACGTTTTTAAACAATAAACTTCCGGTATGTATGGATGGAGTGATTTGAAAACTTTTCAGGCATTAAATTTGAAGGAAATATTATTGTTGTTGGTTTGGTGGTTGTCAGAATAAAGTGTTACATGTTAAAAGAGTTTTGTTTTTTGACATGTCAATAATAAATTTGTAAAACAAATGATGCCGGCAAAAAGCACTTTTAACTGATGACATAGAAAATGTTGAAAACCAATTGCTAATAATTTGAAATTTTTATTTTAAATGAAAATTAAACTTAGGCTATTGTTTCCAAATAGCTTTTTTAATACCAAAAAAAGCTTTAAGAATGATTTAAAAATATTAGAAATCTGTAGCTTTCTCAACAATTAGATCATATGACCTTACGCTTCAGATTTGTTTTTAGAAAAACTGGTCTGTTTTCCCCTATTTGTTTAATTTGAATTTTTTTCATCTGGTTTTTTTAAACTTTTTTAATTACTTTTCTTTGATTATAATTAAATATACAAAATAAGGTAAAATAAAATTATTTTAAATTTATTTTCAACGCCCACCATGAAATTTAGCTTAACATTTTTTTTTAATACATATTTATTATTTCTATATTGTTTAGCTATTAATTTATTTACTTGTTTATTTAAAACATTTTTATATTTTTACAGGCAAATTAACAAAGTTATAAAAATCTTTATAAAAAAATCTTTGAATATTTAATTATCATTTAGAAATTAAGTTAAACGACTCGATTCGGTTCATGCTAAATAGAATCATACTAACTAAGCATTTTGGTATTTCCGTTAAATAATAATAATAATGAGAAAAAATTTCAATCTATTATTTAAACAATTTCAATTTTTTAAACAATATCTATTATAGGGTACTTGTTTAGAAACAAAAAAAAACCTAGTTATATAAACAAGAGGGCGTTAATGTTAATATTTATTTTGATTTAAAAGTTAAGTTATAATAAAAATGTATAGACATCAAATTAATTGTCTGTTGTTTTCTATTTTGAAAGGGATTTATTATTTCATTACCTTCGTCTACTACCTACTTAAGAAACTCTCTATAACCAAATCTATGAAACCCTGTAATTAGAAATTGATAAATTTGAAGTTTTAGCTTTGTAATGATAAAATATTATCATCATTATAGATTTATAACTTAATTATAGGAATCTTCAGCTAGGTTTTGAAAATTACTAAGTAGTTATTTATTTAAATGAAATCTTAAAACAACAACTAACATACGATCCCAATAAAACCTTCAAAGTCTTAAGCAGCAAATGTTTAACATTTAAATTTCAATATTTTCGAAGAATTTTGAAAGAAAAATTGTTTAATAAAAGTTGTTTATGGAACGGAAAGGTTTAAGTTGTGATTTTCTCAAATTGGTGCGAAGTTTCTTTTAATTTCTAAGTTCTAAAATGTTGAAATATTTGTAAACATAAAAGTTCTCATGATAAAGGTCTAATATTTTAAACACGACACTTTCAAACTTTTGTACCGACCCGACTTTTATTCAATAAGGCAGGTGCAGAAAGACTATAGACTAGACTATAGACTAGACTATAGACTAGACTATAGACTAGACTATAGACTAGACTACTATAGACTAGACTATAGACTACACTATAGACTAGACTATAGACTACGACTATAGACTAGACTATAGACTAGACTAGACTATAGACTAGACTATAGACTAGACTATAGACTAGACTATAGACTAGACTATAGACTAGACTATAGACTAGACTATAGACTAGACTATAGACTAGACTATAGACTAGACTATAGACTAGACTAGACTAGACTATAGACTAGACTATAGACTAGACTATAGACTAGACTATAGACTAGACTATAGACTAGACTATAGACTAGACTATAGACTAGACTATAGACTAGACTATAGACTAGACTATAGACTAGACTATAGACTAGACTATAGACTAGACTATAGACTAGACTATAGACTAGACTATAGACTAGACTATAGACTAGACTATAGACTAGACTATAGACTAGACTATAGACTAGACTATAGACTAGACCATAGACTAGACTATAGACTAGACTATAGACTAGACTATAGACTAGACTATAGACTAGACTATAGACTAGACTATAGCCTAGACTATAGACTAGAGACTAGACTATAGACTAGACTATAGACTAGACTATAGACTAGACTATAGACTAGACTATAGACTAGACTATAGACTAGACTATAGACAAGACTATAGACTAGACTATAGACTAGACTATAGACAAGACTATAGACTAGACTATAGACTAGACTATAGACTAGACTATAGACTAGACTATAGACTAGACTATAGACTAGACTATAGACTAGACTATAGACTAGACTATAGACTAGACTATAGACTAGACTATAGACTAGACTATAGACTAGACTATAGACTAGACTATAGACTAGACTATAGACTAGACTATAGACTAGACTATAGACTAGACTATAGACTAGACTATAGACTAGACTATAGACTAGACTATAGACTAGACTATAGACTAGACTATAGACTAGACTATAGACTAGACTATAGACTAGACTATAGACTAGACTATAGACCAGACTATAGACTAGACTATAGACTAGACTATAGACTAGACTATAGACTAGACTATAGACTAGACTATAGACTAGACTTTAGACTAGACTATAGACTAGACTATAGACTAGACTATAGACTAGACTATAGACTAGACTATAGACTAGACTATAGACTAGACTATAGACTAGACTATAGACTAGACTATAGACTAGACTATAGACTAGACTATAGACTAGACTATAGACTAGACTATAGCCTAGACTATAGACTAGACTATAGACTAGACTATAGACTAGACTATAGACTAGACTATAGACTAGACTATAGACTAGACTATAGACTAGACTATAGACTAGACTATAGCCTAGACTATAGACTAGAGACTAGACTATAGACTAGACTATAGACTAGACTATAGACTAGACTATAGACTAGACTATAGACTAGACTATAGACTAGACTATAGACTAGACTATAGACTAGACTAGACTATAGACTAGACTATAGACTAGACTATAGACTAGACTATAGACTAGACTATAGACTAGACTATAGACTAGACTAGACTATAGACTAGACTATAGACTAGACTATAGACTAGACTATAGACTAGACTATAGACTAGACTATAGACTAGACTATAGACTAGACTATAGACTAGACTATAGACTAGACTATAGACTAGACTATAGACTAGACTAGACTATAGACAGACTATAGACTAGACTATAGACTAGACTATAGACTAGACTATAGACTAGACTATAGACTAGACTATAGACTAGACTATAGACTAGACTATAGACTAGACTATAGACTAGACTATAGACTAGACTATAGACTAGACTATAGACTAGACTATAGACTAGACTATAGACTAGACTATAGACTAGACTATAGACTAGACTATAGACTAGACTATAGACTAGACTATAGACTAGACTATAGACTAGACTATAGACTAGACTATAGACTAGACTATAGACTAGACTATAGACTAGACTATAGACCAGACTATAGACTAGACTATAGACTAGACTATAGACTAGACTATAGACTAGACTATAGACTAGACTATAGACTAGACTATAGACTAGACTATAGACTAGACTATAGACTAGACTATAGACTAGACTATAGACTAGACTATAGACTAGACTATAGACTAGACTATAGACTAGACTATAGACTAGACTATAGACTAGACTATAGACCAGACTATAGACTAGACTATAGACTAGACTATAGACTAGACTATAGACTAGACTATAGACCAGACTATAGACTAGACTATAGACTATAGACTATAGACTAGACTATAGACTAGACTATAGACTAGACTATAGACTAGACTATAGACTAGACTATAGACTAGACTATAGACTAGACTATAGACTAGACTATAGACTAGACTATAGACTAGACTATAGACTAGACTATAGACTAGACTATAGACTAGACTTAGACTAGACTATAGACTAGACTATAGACTAGACTATAGACTAGACTATAGACTAGACTATAGACTAGACTATAGACTAGACTATAGACTAGACTATAGACTAGACGATAGACTAGACTATAGACTAGACTATAGACTAGACTATAGACTAGACTATAGACTAGACTATAGACTAGACTATAGACTAGACTATAGACTAGACTATAGACTAGACTATAGACTAGACTATAGACTAGACTATAGACTAGACTATAGACTAGACTATAGACTAGACTATAGACTAGACTATAGACTAGACTATAGACTAGACTATAGACTAGACTATAGACTAGACTATAGACTAGACTATAGACTAGACTATAGACTAGACTATAGACTAGAGTATAGACTAGACTATAGACTAGACTATAGACTACACTAGATACTAGACTATGACTAGTCCTTTAAAAAAAATAATATTTTTTTTGCAAAAAAAAACAAATTTTAACTAAAAATCAGCTTTTTCACTAAAAACTTAATTTTTCACTAAAAATCCGTTTTTTTTCGTTAAAGTTTCGATTTTTCACTAAAAATTCGATTTTCAAATTTTTTTATAAAAATTTTTTACTAAAAACCCAATTTACAAAAAATTACAAACAAATTCTTAATATAAATCTAATACAATTTTTCTAAAAAAATAAATAATTTTACTAAAAATCGATTTTTAAAAATTTGAATTTTGCTAAAAATTTAAATATTTAAAAGAATTTTAAGTTAAGTAAAATCAAAATTTTCCAAAAATTTAAATTTTTCTAAAAATTTTATATGTATTTTATTAAAAATTTAAAATTTTTCTTAAAATTTAATAGAAATTTCTAATTTTATTAAAAATTTAAAATTTTATTACAAATTTCAAATTTTATTAAAAATCTGAAATTTTTCTAAAAATTTAATTTTCACTGAAAGTTTTCTTAGTTTAAGTCAATATTTTATTTTAAATTGTTTTAAATTATCTTAATTAAATTAAACTTCAACTTAGTAAGATTTCCCAAAAAAATGCAACTAAATTAAACAGAAATCATTAAGGAATTAAAAAATTAAATACATACAAAACTTACATTTTATCATGACAAGTTTAAATTCCAGATTGTTTTTCTGATCCGCTCTGGCTAAAAAGTAATGTCCTTTAATCCACTTCCCTTACACCTTCGTTACAAAACTTTTCACTTTTTTATAGGTTTTAAATGATTTTAACCAGACCTGGGCGATTTCCATTAATTTTGCATTAACATTAAATTAAAAAAAAATTAATTTAATGTAAAAAATATTGCATTAACATTAAATTTTTAAAATTTAATGCATTAAATTTCCATTAACATTAAATATTTTTGAATTTAATGCATTAATTTTACATTAACATTAAATATTTTTCAAATTAATGCATTAATTTTGCATTAACATTAAATATATCTGAATTTAGTGCATTAATTTTACATTAACATTAAATAAGCAATAAAATTAATGCATTAATATTCCATTAACATTAATATATATAAAAATTGATAAACATAAATAAAAATACAGCTCAAAAGACCTCGATCTAACTAAACAACTAAAATTAAATAGGTTAAAGTCCTTTCTAATAACTCCTATATTCCATTCAAACTTGTGTGTTTTAAATATGATATTTATATAAGATTCCACAGACAAAATAAACTAAAAAAGGAATATCTGGGAAGTGATATTATTCTTCTAATATGTATTATCGAGTATAGGACTTATTAGAAAGAACTTTAACAAAATAAACTAAAAATGGAATATCTGGGAAGTGATACTATTCTTCTAATATGTATTATCGAGTATAGGACTTATTAGAAAGGACTTTAACACATTCAATTTTACTTGAATTTTGTTAGACCGAGGTCTTTAGCGCTGTATTCTTATTTTTATAAATTATTTTATACATTAATGTTAATGGAAAATTAATGCATTAATTTTATTATTTATTATTTAATGTTAATGGAAAATTAATGCATTAAATTCAAAAATATTTAATGTTAATGCAAAATTAATGCATTAATTTCACAAATATTTAATGTTAATGTAAAATTAATGCATTAAATTTAAAAATATTTAATGTTAATGCAAATTTAATGCATTAAATGTACCCATGTTAATGTTAATGCAATAAACTTGCATTAACATTAATTTTTTTTAATGTAGAAAAAATTGTTAATGCATTAACACATTTAATGCATTTATCCCAGGTCTGATTTTAACACACGCAACTTTAATGATCGTCATAAGCAACAACTGACAATTGCCAAACAAACAACATATAAAATGAAAAAAGCAGAAAAATTTAAACCGTTAAAAATCAGGGGAAAAAAGAATTTAGATTAAGAAATCGTGTGGTGAGAGTTAAATAAATGTTTTTAGTTTAAATTGCAAAGTCTTCTTTTTTTTGGTTTTTGTCTGATATTAATGTTTTTAATGTTTTAATTTAATTATCAAACATTATTTATAGAGCAAACACACTTAAACACACACTGATCATAGTAGATAGTTCCGTTCGAACATATTTACTTAAGCATAGACATTTATCATTAACATTTCGTAATTTACACTAATAATAACAACTACAACAACAGAGATGAACAACGACAAAACAAACGTTGTGATTTAGTTTTTATTTTTGTAATTTACAAACACCTCACAAGATTTACACAGATACTTGTTGATCATACAACCTGGCAATGGACCATTTATTTATCAATCCAACAAGCGATGTAGTACCACAACAACCCACTCTTTGCTCTATGCTGCTTGCTTGATATGGACGCGATAATAATGATGATCCTATTTAAAGTGCCAAAAGTGATTTGTGAAATCTTGCGCAGTCTGTGCAGCAAAAAAAAAGACATAAAAATTAAAATAATATTCCATTAGCACACTGGCTGGCAGACGCACCTCTACAGCCAGAAACCAGAAGAAGAACGAAGAAAAAAAACTTTATTTAGTTGACACTATGATGAGTTAAGGCCATCATTCAAATTACACATTTTCCAACACACAAAAAGTCTTTAAAGCAAAACTATCACTAGTGCCAAATAGTATCATCACTCATTTGTAACAAAAAAAAAGCAGAGGCGAATATAAATTGTTAATCTTAGGTGGTCAGGGTTTGATCCATTTTTATGACATGACCTTTTTAATTGTTATAGTTTTATTTAAATTCTTTTTCTTTCTTTCTTAACTAATTAAAACGATTTATTATTAATAAATAAAACAAAATACTTAAACTATCACTCGCGTTTGTTTCACCTTTTATTGCTAAATTTTTCGTTTCTTTGATACGATTTCTTTTCTTGAGATAAAGTTAAGAATACTCGACTGCTTTGGTCAAGGTATAAACGTTGACTGACTGGCTCTATGGATAAATAATCATAACAGAGCAACAGCAAGCAACAAGTCAAGACAAAAACAACATCGTAAGAATAAAATATGTTTTTATTATTCCTACTCACTACAACGTTGACGCTGATGACGATGGCGATGATGATGATGTTGTTGTTTGCTGTTGAAGGCAACAAGGTGCTCACTTACACATGTTGGCGAACATTTGAACGCCTGCTGTTTTTGTTGTGTTTTCTGTTTTCTTACCAACAACCACCACTACTCCCTTTAGTGTTTACCAAGAGCTATAATAATTTCCAGTTCACGAGATCTATCCATCCACACATACTCACTCGCTCTTATACTTTAAATCACATACATTAAGTGTTTGTTGCTGTTGTTGTTTTTGTGGTGCGTTGCATAAATACTTACATACTCTTTGTTGTAGTAAAGGAACAACAAAACAAATCAATAATAAACAACAAAAACAACAACAAAGTTTGTTTATCTACTCTTTTAGTTATGCTCGAATTTGTTGTGGTTGTTGTTGGCGGTGAGTATTGATCTCTATTCGAATATTCTCATGTTTAAAGTTGCCATGTAAAGTTTTCTTTGCTTTTGTTTTTATTGTTATTTTGGGGGTGGGGTGGTAAACCTGAAATGTGTGTCGATTAATTTGCTAAAAGCATACAGTTTTGAAACAACATTTGAACTCTTCATGATCTCTTTCACACGTATATTCCAACATTTACTAAAGGAACCAGAGCCTTTTGTCATTATCTGCCTTTAACGATCATGAACGAAAACTTTTATTCTTCTGGCCGAAGAGGAACATCTGCCTTTATCTGATCAAGAAAGAAAACTTTTGATGTTTTCTCTATGGAACTAGATTCATCTATCATTTAGAAATCCTATTGAAAATAAAGAAGCCGTTCATTCTTCTGGCGGAAGAGGAACATCTTTCTTTATCTGATCAAGCACGAAAACTTTGAATGTTTTCCCTATGGAACTAGATTCCTCTATCATTTAGAAATCCTAATGAAAGTTAAGAAACCATTCTATTCTTTTGGAGGAGGATGGAGATCTGCCGTTATCTCATCAAGAATGGAAACGTTCGATGTTTACTTTATGGAACTAGATTCCTCTATCTTTTAGACATCCTAATGGAAATAAAGAAACCTTTCCTTCTTCTAAAGGAGGATAGAGATCTGTCGTTATCTGATTAGGAACGAAAACTTATGATATACTTTATGGAACAAACTTAGCTGATTAAGAACGAAAACTTTCGTGGTTTACCTTACGAAACTAGATTCTTCACATTCTTCTGGCGAAGAATGAGAAGAAAGATCTGACGTAACATAATCAAAAAAGAGAACTTTCGATGTTTCGACTTTATGGAACTAGATTTCTCTAATCCTAATCCTAACATCCTAGTGTTTATAAAGAAACCTTTATTTCTTCTAGAGGAGTAGGAGAATGAAGATCTGAAATGACGAATAGGAGGTGGCTGATTCAAGCATTATGTGGAATACTGATGTAACTTCTGGAGACTTCGCCAATAATGTTATTATGGCAAGCGGACCAATGACTTTCGGACTATAAGTTACGAGATTAGGTTTAGGGACACACCCTCAATGCAGTTTCTAAATAAGAATTCGTTCACCAGACATCACGACGAATATTGTTTTTAACATTCGATGATGGTCTAAATGAGTCGATTAACAGAAGAATCACACGGTTCATTTTAGTAATAGTGAAGTATTGTCAAAAAGATCTATGGGTGATCGCGATAGGTAGTATAAACTAGATCCCACCATTCGATCCAGATACTATAGCCAGAAAAATCTTAGGGCCCTAGTAAAAACCGTTACTAGCAAATAGAATAACGCTTCAGACGCATCCTTAGATAGGAAGTATTATTAAAACCATCGGTCTAAGGACCACAGGTCCCAAAATGTATAACAAACAAGCAACAATTTCAAAAAAAAAATCTCAAGGCATTTTATTTTACCTTTGCAAAACTTGAACATTTCACTTAATCCGCTGGCAACTCTATCAAAAAATTGTTTACCTTTATTTCAAGTATTGCATTTTCAACTCAGAGATACAATATCTCTCGTGTTTTAATATCATTATTACGATATTTTCTCATACGCCCACGTGCTATTTCTGCTGTTGCGGCTGCTGCTGATGGAGCACACAAAAAGCTACTATGGCTGCCGGAACCACTGGCTCTGCTGTTGATTTGATTTTTATATGTTGTTGTTTACTCGATCACTCACACAAATAACAACAACAACAAAAACAACAACTTAAACCACTGATATACAGAGAGTGATATTTGCATTTAATAACAGAAACAACAAAAAAATGCAGAGGCTGTAAAATAATTGCAAATGCGAAGAAGAAAAACAATAAAACTAGATCCTCTGACAGCCTGTCGTATGTCATTTGTGGTGAGCAATGTCATCCAACTTTGCTAATACTTTTGTACGTATGTATGTACGTTCAGGCTGCTGCAAAGAGTACGAACAAATAATAATAATTTCAAATCCATGTTTGTATCTCTGTGTTCATAGTATATGCAGTAGTGGATTATTGCCGGTCTACCAACAAATCGAATTTGTTGCGCCAATCAGTAGCATTCAGTCTTTGGAAGCTTAAGATTTACTAACATTATGTTTACATTTACACACGCACACACACTCGTATATCTTACAAACTTTTGTTTACAAGTTTAAGTAGTAAAATGGAAATTTATTTCAGTTTTGGAAAGAAAAACAAAGAACAGAGCAACTGGTAACAAGAATTATGGACGAGCTGGAAAAAAAGTAAAACAAACATGTGCGTGCGTTTGGTTTTCGTTTTCTAAGAAGTGAGAAAATAGTTAGAATTTTTTAAATAACCGTTACTATTTTACGATTTTAAATAGTTGAGTCAATTTTGAAAGTAATTTAATGTTAGGAATTAGTTTTATGTCCAAAGAAAGATTCAATTTTCCAATACACTTCTCTATAAAAGTTTCTGATATTTATGGACTAGTCTATTGAATAGTCTTTGAACTAGTCTCTGGACTAGTCTATTGAATAGTCTATGAACTAATCTATGGACTAGTCTATTTACTAGTATATAGAGTAGTCTACTTATTGACTAGTCTATTGATTAGTGTATAGAGTAGTCTATTGACTTGTATATAGACTAGTCTACTGAATAGTCTATGTACTAGTCTATAAACAAGTCTATGGACTCGTCTATTGACTAGACTGTGAAGTCGTATATTTACTAGACTAGTCTATAAATTAGTCTATTGACTATATTATAGACTAGTCTAAAGACTATTCTGTGGAATCTATGGAATAGACTATAGAATAGTCTATGAACTAGTCTATAGAGTAGTCTATGGACTATTATATAGACTAATCTATGGACTATTATGCAGAGTTTATGAAATAGCCTGTGGACTAGTCCATTGAATAGTCTATGGACTGGTCTATGGACAAGTCTATTGGCTAGTCTATGGTCTCTTCTATTGCCTAGTCTATGAAATCGTATATTGCTTAGTCTATGACGTAGTCTATTGACTATATTATTAACTAGTATATAGACTAGTCAATGGACTATTCTGTCGAATGGAATAGTCTATGAACTAGTTTATGGACTAGTCTATTGACTAATCTAAGAACTCGTATATTGAATAGTCTATTGAGTATTCTGTGGAATCTATAGACTAAACTATAGTCTATTGACTAGTCTATGAACTTGTATATTGACTAGTATATGAACTAGTCTATCGTCTAGTCGATTGACTAATCTATCAACTATTCTATTGGCTAGTCTATGAACTAGACTATAGGCTATGGACTCGCCTATTGAATAGTCTACAAACTAGTCTAGGACTATGCTATTGACTAGTATCTGAAGTACCTAGTCTGTTGACTAGCCTTTGGACTATTCTATGGACTAGTCAATTGACTACGATATTGTGTCTTTGCAATTTTACAAGACCATTTTTTGCTAAAACTGCAATACTTACTCAAAAATATTTTGTTTAAAGTTGAGATTAAAAATTATCAAGACAATAAGGAATTTTTACACTTAAACAAATTTTAATAAAATATTTATTTATCGTTATTTTGTCACTATTTAGTGTCTCTTCAAAATTATTAACTCAAATATTTGAAAATATAAATTCCATTCATAATTTTTACAATATCACCTAAATGAGATATTTTCATTCATGCTAAAACTACGAAAACTATTTCTGCAATTTAAACTATTTCATGTAAATATTTTTGTAATTTTTACTTTAAATAACACAAATATTTTATTTGTTTAACAAATTTACAACTCTTTTATTTAGTTAAAAGATTAAAACAATATTTATGACTTTATTGTTTTGACAATTAGGCCGTTAAATTTGAATTACGAATGAGAGTTGTAGCTTATAACTAAGCCCCCACCTATATCTGCACTATGATCAAATCCAGTTAAAAATGTGATTCTCTCTTCTCAAGATCGCATACTTTACAAAAGTAATTCCAAAAGATCGCTAACTAAATTTCTATTTTATTGAAAAAATTCGCATAAATTTTGAAAATCAAACACTTTCTTGCCACCAGCATTTTCAATAAAAAAATTCTTAAATTTCTTTTATTTTTATAACAAAAAATTAACATTTTTCAATGTGATTCCCCAAGGTGGGTTGTAACAAAGAAAAAACAATAAATTGTTCCAAGTTGTGGGAAACTGCAATAAAATAACTTGAAAAGGTAATTTAAAAATGATCATAATTTTCATTTATATTTGACAGTTTGAGTATTGAAATTGTTATTTATTTCAAGATCAAATGACGAGTGGTCGTCGTTTACCAAACAAACCAATTAAACTGAACTCCAAATGTAAAAGCGTATAAGTTCAAATAAAAGTGAAAATTATTTAAATGATCATCTCCCTCATTTTTATATTTATATTTTTTTCTCCAACTTCAACACTCTGCTGGTAATCCAAATGATCATCATTTAATTAATATGCATTTTCAGAAAAAAAAAAAAAAATAACTTAATAAACTAATCCAAAAACCAATCCAATCAAATCATAACAAAGGTGGTATGCAGTTCCATAAACAAATGAAATCACGACATTTAAATATTTTAACAACAATAACAATAATGAATAGAAAATCTCTGCCTTTGTCACCTTTAATATTCAAAACGTTAAGAAAATAATGATGAATAATGACAGCGTGTGATGAGTGAGCGTATAATGTCATTCATTGGTGGGGACCCATTCAAATGCATTCATTCGTATTTACACACATTCACATTTAAAATCACAACATTTTTTTTATTAAATAGTCAAATTCATGGAGTGAAGAAGTGTGGCATTTTGTGGGCGGCATATGGGGACATAAATCGTGCCAGATTGTATTTACATTTGAAATACAGTCAGTCAGTCAGTCAGCTAGACAACAGCAAGTGATTTTGATAAAGACATTAGTAAAATAAAGAAAAACAAAATATAAATTTTGAAAATATTAAATTATTAGGTTTGTTTTGAGTATATTTGGTCTGTTTGGCAAATCTTTATTTAATAAAAGAAAAATATAAATAATATTTATTTTAGATGATATCACAAGAGTTGGTATAGTGATCAAGATAATCTGATGGGTCAAAGTTTCTATACTCTAGTCTATAGTCTAGTCTATAGTCTAGTCTATAGTCTAGTCTATGGTCTAGTCTAAAGTCTGGTCTATAGTCTAGTCTATAGTCTAGTCTATAGTCTAGTCTATAGTCTAGTCTATAGTCTAGTCTATAGTCTAGTCTATAGTCTAGTATATAGTCTAGTCTATAGTCTAGTCTATAGTCTGGTCTATAGTCTAGTCTATAGTCTAGTCTATAGTCTAGTCTATAGTCTAGTCTATAGTCTGGTCTATAGTCTAGTCTATGGTCTAGTCTAAAGTCTGGTCTATAGTCTAGTCTATAGTCTAGTCTATAGTCTAGTCTATAGTCTAGTCTATAGTCTAGTCTATAGTCTAGTCTATAGTCTAGTATATAGTCTAGTCTATAGTCTAGTCTATAGTCTGGTCTATAGTCTAGTCTATAGTCTAGTCTATAGTCTAGTCTATAGTCTAGTCTATAGTCTGGTCTATAGTCTAGTCTATAGTCTAGTCTATAGTCTAGTCTATAGTCTAGTCTATAGTCTAGTCTATAGTATAGTCTATAGTCTAGTCTATAGTCTAGTCTATAGTCTAGTCTATAGTCTAGTCTATAGTCTAGTCTATAGTCTAGTCTATAGTCTAGTCTATAGTCTAGTCTATAGTCTAGTCTATAGTCTAGTCTATAGTCTAGTCTATAGTCTAGTCTATAGTCTAGTCTATAATCTAGTCTATAGTCTAGTCTATAGTCTAGTCTATAGTCAAGTCTATAGTCTAGTCTATGTCTAGTCTATAGTCTAGTCTAGTCTATTCTAGTCTAGTCTATAGTCTAGGCTATAATCCAGTCGATAGTCTAGTATTTAATCTAGTCTATAGTCTGTTCTTTAGTCAGTCCTATGATCTAGCCTTTAGTCTCACTTACCCAAATTTTACCACATGTCTTTTTCCAAATCATCAACAAAGTCATCTAAAGTCTTGTTATGATAATTTATCATCATCATCTACATCATACATGTGTGGCGCTGTGGTTCGACTTGTAACAGCGCTGATGCCGGTACTGTGCCATCCACTGCATTGCGTGTGTCTTTTGGCCTGTTGCTACCATTAGTAGTGGTGTTGTTGTAGTTGTTGCTGTTTAAATAAATAGTATCTATCAGATGTGTAAGTGCAGCCAACAACATTTTGTATTTAGTTTATCATCGTTTTTGTTGTTGTGGTTTTGACTACTTGTTGTATCTGTTGATTAGTTGCAAAATGGTCTGTGACACAATGTGACATAATGAAGAAAAATCTTCCTCTTTGTACATATCAAATACACCAGACACTCACAGGCATACGCACACAAATCATACATACATTGTGCCACATATAGCACATAAACTTGTCTATTTATTTTCAAATGCTACGTACTATTAACAACAACAAAGTGTATCTGTATTTTTCTTTACTTACAAACAGTTGTAATGCGTTTAAGCTTAGTTAGTTAAATTTATTAGTTAATATGTATATCTATAGATGTACATACATACATATGTATGTTTCTATGAATGTTTGTACGAAAGATCAACTAACTATAAGCACGAGCAGTCAACAGTTTTTGACTAATCATTAAGAGAGAAAAAAATTTACAAAAATGTTGTTAAATAAAATAAATACTTGTATATTGAAAACTAAAAAAAAGTAATAACATGTCACATAAATTTTTAGTGACTTAATTTGTATTAATAAGTTTTAATTTTAAATTGATTTAACGGTCCGTTGATGATTTGTAAAATTACAAACGTTTTCAACGTCTTAGTTTAACTATGTAGATAATATCACTTGATTTTGATTTTATTCAAGTCTAAGATTTAAATTATTTTTTTTAATTCCCTCAATGACAGTTTAAAATTAATATAAATTAATAAAATATTTGAATTTAAATTTATTTTATTAAGAGTTTTATGTGTAAGCATTCATACATATAAAGATTAATGTGAATATTTTAACTTGGCCTGTTTTGGATGGTTAATCAGGCCTTATTAGTCGTCCATTTACATAACAAAGTTAAAGTTAAATCTGATGTCTGTTTATAAATTGATCGTTTGCTATATCAATACTATATGACTGATCAGTTCTAGTTCAGTATTGGTTTAGTTCTATTTCAGTTCTAGTTCAGTATTGGTTTAGTTCCACTTCAGTTCTAGCTCAGTTCTAGTTCAGTTCTAGTTCAGTTCAAGTTCAGTTCTAGTTCAGTCATAGTTCAGTTCTAGTTCAGTTCTAGTTCAGTTCTAGTTCAGTTTCTAGTTCAGTTCTAGTTCAGTTCTAGTTCAGTTCTAGTTCAGTTCTAATTCAGTTCTAGTTCAGTTCTAGTTCAGTTCTAGTTCATTTCTAGTTCAGTTCTAGTTCAGTTCTAGTTCAGTTCTAGTTCAGTTCTAGTTCAGTTCTAGTTCAGTTCTAGTTCTAGTTCAGTTCTAGTTCAGTTCTAGTTCAGTTCTAGTTCAGTTCTAGTTCAGTTCTAGTTCAGTTCTAGTTCAGTTCTAGTTCAGTTCTAGTTCAGTTCTAGTTCAGTTCTAGTTCAGTTCTAGTTCAGTTCTAGTTCAGTTCTAGTTCAGTTCTAGTTCAGTTCTAGTTCAGTTCTAGTTCAGTTCTAGTTCAGTTCTAGTTCAGTTCTCCGAAATATCTGCAATATGCCAACCTGAAACTTTACCTTCTGGATCCTAAAATATATTTCATGTAAGATTGCTGTGCATTTGTCATAAATCAGTTAATCTAACAAAACTGGCGCCTTTTCAAATGAAAAATAAAATTAAAACTTTTCTCTTTTAAAACAATTTTTAATGATTTCTGACATGCTTGACACCTTACAATAAAACTTAATTAAATATCGATTAAATTTTAATGAAAATCACACAAAATCAACCAAAAATCTCACTTGTCTTCAAAATTAAGTGCCAACGACAAAAAAATTCGACAAACTCGTCGTCATTTGATTTGGAAGCGTTTCAGTGATTTAATCAAAAATATTTTAAAAATATTCATGATTATTTACTGTGTTGATTTGATATTGAGCGATCGCATCAAATAAAGACGGCAGAAAATATTTTTATCAAATTAAAAAACGATTAAAATGAAACAACTTAATTAAATGGACTTTCAAATCGTGTTTGTTGATATTTTTATTATAAATAAATATTTCTTTTTTTTGTATTTTTTTTTTTAATTTAATCATTAAAACTAAAAATATAAATTCAACTATTAACTAACACTAACAACGACCACCATCAAAATATGCATTGGTACTACAAACACATATAAATATTTTTGTTGTTTTTGTTTTAATAAATAATAAATTGTTTTTTTTATATTTTTTAAATTGATTAAGAATAATGTAGCAGTATGTAATGATGTAAAAATAAAACTATAAAATTAGACAGAGAGAATGTGTTTAAAAAAGATAGACAAATAAAGAAGAGGGAGAGAGAGAGGTAGCCAAATATAATTAAAGAAAAGTCTATTAATGCAAGTAATCGAGTTAATTAACTCTTTTGTATTAGCAGTTAATGATCATTAAATTGTTGTAATAAAACAGACAAACAGCATGTTTTGTTGTATAAAACTTTTGAGCATTTTTATATAGTGTTGTTGCTGTTTTTTTAAGATTTTTGAAGATTAGCAAGTTCAATAGAGTCACCACAACTGTAAAGAAATAAAAAAATAATGTGTAAAGAGAGAGGGAGAGTGAAAATGTAACATCATTAAGATAAACTTTAAAAAATCGTTAGTAATGTAATACAAAGCTAATAAACGAATGACAATGATTCATATAATCAATAAATAAATGATTGTTGATTGCTGATTGTAATCAATAATAATTATTGTAACACCTTTTGTTGTTGTTTTACATTGTTTGTAAAACTATAAAATTTGAGTAAATCAACCATTAAAGGAGATCGATACTATTTTATAATTAGGTAACAATTATTATTGCTTTTTGTATGATTATGATCATGATGTTGATAATGATTATTATGATAATGATGTTGTGAAACTGAACTCAATTGCAAATGAATATAAAAACTGTTAATTGTTTTCAAACATTTTAACCTTCAGCTTTGAGGGTTAACTTTTACTCACTTTATACATATCATGGCTGTGGTTTCATTGTCCTTGTTATGTTTGTCCACTGTTGTTAAACTGCTCAATTTATTACCATTATTTTCCTGTGTTGCCAAAGAATTTGTTGTGGGTATTTTACCGCTGCCTCCATTTATATTTAGCAAATGTTTTGGCAACTGATTTGAGGAATCTCCTCGCTGGTATAAAGACGTGTGACGATTGCTTATGGTGGACTGCTGTTAATTTGGTAAAAATGGAATCAAAACTTAGAATTGTCAGAATAGAAATTGTTATCAAAGGATTCAGTTTTTCTAGTTCTGTTCTAGTTCTGTTCTAGTGTTCTAGTTTGTTCATTCTGTTTAGTTCTGTTTAGTTCTGTTCTAGTTCTGTTCTAGTTCTGTTCTAGTTCTGTTCTAGTTCTGTTCTAGTTCTGTTCTAGTTCTGTTCTAGTTCTGTTCTAGTTCTGTTCTAGTTCTGTTCTAGTTCTGTTCTAGTTCTGTTCTAGTTCTGTTCTAGTTCTGTTCTAGTCTGTTCTAGTTCTGTTCTAGTTCTGTTCTGTTCTAGTTCTGTTCTAGTTCTGTCTAGTTCTGTTCTAGTTCTGTTCTAGTTCTGTTCTAGTTCTGTTCTAGTTCTGTTCTAGTTCTGTTCTAGTTTCTGTTCTGTTCTAGTTCTGTTCTAGTTTGTTCTAGTTCGTTCTAGTTCTGTTCTAGTTCTGTTCTAGTTCTGTTCTAGTTCTGTTCTAGTTCTGTTCTAGTTCTGTTCTAGTTCTGTTCTAGTTCTGTTCTAGTTCTGTTCTAGTTCTGTTCTAGTTCTGTTCTGTTCTAGTTCTGTTCTAGTTCTGTTCTAGTTCTGTTCTAGTTCTGTTCTAGTTTGTTCTAGTTCGTTCTAGTTCTGTTCTAGTTCTGTTCTAGTTCTGTTCTAGTTCTGTTCTAGTTCTGTTCTATTTCTGTTCTAGTTCTGTTCTAGTTCTGTTCTAGTTCTGCTATTCTGTTCTAGTTCTGTTCTAGTTCAAGTTCACTTACCGTATGATTATGACTTATCCGTCCCCGTATATTAAATGCCCCATAGACAATGGGATTCATGCATGAATTGGTGCAGGCAAATATAAACAATCCCTTGCGTATCAAAGAACTGACCTCATCCACTGATGATTTGTCTATCCAGTACCACATACAGATGATATAATAAGGAGTCCAGCATATAATGAAAACAATAACAATAGTGATGGTCATTTTTAAAGTTCTCTTTTTGGCACGACTCAAAACATCATCATTGGAACGACGAAAACGTTCTGAAATTAAAAAGAAAAATAAAGAAATGAAAAGAATTTTAACTATTTCACACAAATATCATACACAATCCCCCCAAATATAAAAATGTTCACTTGTCACACCAGAGGAACCTGCACACAAACAATCAAACATTCCCCATACTGAACATTCACAAAAGTGCAGATTCTTCTGGGTGGTTTGGGGTGTAACATGAGGTCTTCACAAAACATAGAAGATAGAAAAATAACTCACCAATGCCTTTAACTATACGCTGACTTTTGCGATAAATTTCCAAGTAGATTGCCCCATAGCAATAGATAAAAGTGATCAATGGACAGGCATACATGGCGCACATGTTGGCAATGTTATAGAATAATTTGTGAAATTCACTGGCAAATGAATGAAATGTTACACACTGATAATAGCCTTTAACTTTCGGATGCTCTTCCAAGTGGAATACATATGCCTGTAAACGATATGAAATGTTTAAGCAAATTAATCCCAAATTTATAGACAAAGTTGGTTGGTTTGTTGCTCTAAGTGAGTGAGAAGAAACACTGACCCAAAACATGCAACCAACCAACTTGTCAATAAAACACACACGCATTTTCCAAAAAAAAACATACCTGTGGCAAACTACACAATATGAAACTACACCAGGCTATGACCAACATTATGCGGTCCACGATTTGTAGAGAGATTCAAAGGTTTAATTATAGCATAATATCTGCAAAAATAAAGTATTAGATGTTTTTAATAAAGTAATGTTTCTCTCTCTCTAACATTGCAAGCATTATGCTTCTGTTGCAAGATCAGCTTTCGTTTTAGCTTACCTGTCAATCGATATGCCTACCAACACGAAACTCGATAGGTATAGACCAAATACTCTAAAGAAACTCATAAGACGACATACGAAATCTGTCGATTTCCATTGCACTGTATAGGCCCACGCAATCTCTAGCGGCAGTCAGTAGAAAAGTCACCATTAGATCGGCTATCGCCAAATGCATTAACATGATGTCAATCCGCGACGGACCACGTAAACGTCGTTTGGTTAATAGATACAACACGGTTGAGTTGCCAATTGCTGAGATCAAAAGAGAAAACTGTAACCAAAAAAATAACAGCATTGAAAATCAAGAAATATTTATTTAGTGTTACAAATAAAAATGTAGACAGGAATAAAATAGATGTAGACATGAGATGAGAGAATGAATGGTTTATTAAGATGTCTAAATGGGATTTATTTGTATTTTTATTATATTGGACAGACGTTTTAGAAATGAACTAGAACTGAACTAGAACTGAACTAAAACAGAACTAAAACCGAACTAGAACTAACTAAACATAACTAGAACTAACTAGAACTAGAACTAGAACTAAACTAGAACTAAACTAGAACTAAACTAGAACTAAACTAGAACTAAACTAGAACTAGAACTGAACTAGAAACTGAACTAGAACTGAACTAGAACTGAACTAAGAACTGAACTAGAACTGAAACTAGAAACTGAACTAGAAACTGAACTAGAACTGAACTAGAACTGAACTAGAACTGAACTAGAACTGAACTAGAACTGAACTAGAACTGAACTAGAACTGAACTATAGAACTGAACTAGAACTGAACTAAAACAGAACTAAAACAGAACTAGAACTAAACTAGAACTAACCTAGAACTAAACTAGAACTGAACTAGAACTAAACTAGAACTAAACTAGAACTAAACTAGAACTAAAACTAGAACTAAACTAGAACTAAACTAGAACTAAAACTAGAACTAAACTAGAACTGAACTAGAACTGAACTAGAACTGAACTAGAACTGAACTAGAACTGAACTAGAAACTGAACTAGAACTGAACTAGAACTGAACTAGAACTGAACTAGAACTGAACTAGAACTGAACTAGAACTGAACTAGAACAGGACTAGAACTGAACTAGAACTAAAACAAACTAGAACTGAACTAACTAGAAAAATAAACTAGAACTAACTAGAACTGAACTAGAACTGAACTAGAACTGAACTAGAACTGAACTAGAACTGAACTAGAACTGAACTAGAACTGAACTAGAACTGAACTAGAACTGAACTAGAACTGAACTAGAACTGAACTAGAACTGAACTAGAACTGAACTAGAACTGAACTAGAACTGAACTAGAACTGAACTAGAACTGAACTAGAACTGAACTAGAACTGAACTAGAACTGAACTAGAACTGAACTAGAACTGAACTAGAACTGAACTAGAACTGAACTAGAACTGAACTAGAACTGAACTAGAACTGAACTAGAACTGAACTAGAACTGAACTAGAACTGAACTAGAACTGAACTAGAACTGAACTAGAACTGAACTAGAACTGAACTAGAACTGAACTAGAACTGAACTAGAACTGAACTAGAACTGAACTAGAACTGAACTAGAACTGAACTAGAACTGAACTAGAACGAAACTGAACTAGAAGAACCTGAACTAGAAACTGAACTAGAACTGAACTAGAACTGAACTAGAACTGAACTAGAACTGAACTAGAACTGAACTAGAAATGAACTAGAACTGAACTAGAACTGAACTAGAACCTGAACTAGAACTGAACTAGAACTGACTAGAACTGAACTAGAACTGAACTAGAACTGAACTAGAACTGAACTAGAACTGAAACTAACTAGAACTAGAACTAACTAGAACTAAACTAGAACCAAACTAGAACTAAACTAGGACTAAACTAGAACTGAACTAGAACTAAATTTAACTAGAACTAGAACTGGACTTCTACGATCTCTTATTATTGTCTTTCCTCTAGACTAACTACAAGTCCATGATCAGTATTCATATACAAGATTTCAAAAGATCTCTTTGTTTTATATACGAAATCCAAAATTCATTGAAAACTCACCTATAAACTGTAATCGATAACGATGACCATCGTTGAATATCATATCCTTTGAATAGTGCATGGTGCCATTTGTATTGTTGTTCACATTTGACCAGTCCGTTAAGACACGATGATCGTAGATTTTCTCATTTATCTCTGATTCTGGCATTTTAATCATGTTTTTTTTTTTATATTTTTATATTATTTTTAAAGTGTTGTGTTTATTTATTATATTGTCGTACGTTGTTGTTGCAGTTTGCAATAAAATATTTTTTATGTTTGTTGTGATTATGTTGAAATGATCAAAAAACAACAACAAACATTAAAAGGAACAAATATGTACTGTATATTTTTTTTTTTATTATTATTATTTATTTTTTAGTAACAACTGATTAAAAAAATCACACAATTTTGAGTTGATCTACAATAAATGAAAAAATTAGTACTCACAAACAATTTGACACAAACACACACATAGACAAAGATAGAGAGAGAGAGCAAGTAATGGGCAGAGATACACAGACAGTAATCAAAACAACAACAATTGCGTTATTTTTTACTAAATTATCACAAACAATCGCTTGATGGTATCAATGATGATCAATGATCGTCTACTAGTTGATCTTACATTGGCAATGTTTTTAAAATGTTTAATTTAACAATTTTAATTGATTTTCGCGGAAATTATATTTTATAATTTTATACAATATGTAATGGATGGAGCTAGCAGCAAATTTATTTTAACACTTGTTGTGGGTATATATATTTTTGCTAATATGTTTATAGGATTTTTTTTTGGTTCTTGTTGTGGTTGTTTTGATTCGAAATATTTTTCAAATATTTATTTACACGCACTTTAATAAAGTTGTGGAAAATATGCCGATGTTTTTTTTTTTTTTTTTTTGCAAAATTTTAGTTTTTGTTTAAATTAATTTAGCCAATTTATTTTTGTTAAAGGAAATGTATAAATAAATATTATGGTTAATGTTTAATTTATAACTGCAAACAAATTTAGTTTGGAATTTATTTGACATCACTAAAACTAGATAAATATTTATTTGTAGTATCGAAAGAAAAAAAATACAAATATATAATTAAAAATAGTAATAAATAGTTCAACTTGAACTTTGTTGTTGTTTTTTTTTTTTAATTTTTCTTAATTAAACATTTGTATAATTGTATATTTTCACTTTTATTAGTTTTAATTTATTTTTATTCTACCTACAAATTTTGATTTCAAATTATAATTATTTTTAATTTAGTTGATTACAATCTCGATTTTCTGGCAGACTTTTTGTTTTTCTTATTTGAAATTAGTACGTATGTATGTATGTGTGTTTGTTTCAATATCTCAAATAATATTGAGTTAAGGTAAATAATATTTAAATTTAATCATTTTGTTATTTTTAGTTTTTCTTTTTAAATTGTATATTTTGCTTTAGTTTCAATTTTTTATTCAAATTCACGTCTTTCAAATTTCACGTTATTCTTTAGACTACCGAGATGAAATTGAAAATTCCATCTAGGAACCTTATATTTGATTATGTGTTGTTATAATTTTTTCATATAATGGCTTTGATTTTTTTTTTCTTTTCAAATCATTAACTGATAAGCCCAGATAGAGAGCCGACAAATCGAACCGAACCACAGATTTGCCGATGATTTTGGCATAGATTTTTTATTTTTCCCGTAGTATCTCTCTTTTTTGCTGATAATAAAGACTTTTGCAAACACCGCCCGCATATTGAAACGTTGCTTATATAGAATACGAATTCAATTTGTTGTTTTTTTTTTTTTGCCCCAAAAGTCTGACTCAAAGTTCAACTGGCCATACGTCTGGAACGTGGAGGGAGGACGGCGGAGTTAGTAGATGCTTTACGCTTAGCTCAGTATTATTGATAATTCACATACACAGAACGTATGATTTAAATTATTCCAGAGACATTTGATATTTATGTAAGTAAGAGTGATCTAGAAAGCGTGAGGCGAATAGTTAGGATCCTTCTTATAATTTGGATTATAGGCTAGACAATAGTTTTAACAACAATATAGTCTAAAATATTGTTTATAGTCTGGGGTATAATGTGGTCTATAGTATAGCTCATAGTCTGATATGTAGTCCAGTCTATAATGTGATATATTGTCTTATCTATATTTCAGTGCATATTATGGATTATGGTCTGGACTAGTTCTAGTTCAGTTCTAGTTCAGTTCTAGTTCAGTACTAGTTCAGTTCTAGTTCAGTTCTAGTTCAGTTCTAGTTCAGTTCTAGTTCAGTTCTAGTTCAGTTCTAGTTCAGTTCTAGTTCAGTTCTAGTTCAGTTCTAGTTCAGTTCTAGTTCAGTTCTAGTTCAGTTCTAGTTCAGTTCTAGTTCAGTTCTAGTTCAGTTCTAGTTCAGTTCTAGTTCAGTTCTAGTTCAGTTCAGTTCTAGTTCAGTTCAGTTCTAGTTCATCTAGTTCAGTTCTAGTTCAGTTCTAGTTCAGTTCTAGTTAGTTCTAGTTCAGTTCTAGTTCAGTTCTAGTTCAGTTCTAGTTCAGTTCTAGTTCAGTTCTAGTTCAGTTCTAGTTCAGTTCTAGTTCAGTTCTAGTTCTAGTTCAGTTCTAGTTCAGTTCTAGTTCAGTTCTAGTTCAGTTCTAGTTCTAGTTCAGTTCTAGTTCATTCTAGTTCAGTTCTAGTTCAGTTCTAGTTCAGTTCTAGTTCATTCTAGTTCAGTTCTAGTTCAGTTCTAGTTCAGTTCTAGTTCAGTTCTAGTTCAGTTCTAGTTCAGTTCTAGTTCAGTTCTAGTTCAGTTCTAGATCAGTTCTAGTTCAGTTCTAGTTCAGTTCTAGTTCAGTTCTAGTTCAGTTCTTGTTCAGTTTCTAGTTCAGTTCTAGTTCAGTTTCTAGTTCAGTTCTAGTTCAGTTCTAGTTCAGTTCTAGTTCAATTTTAGTTCAGTTCTAGTCAATTCTAGTTCAGTTCTCGTTTCAGTTCTAGTCAGTTCTAGTTCAGTTCTAGTTCAGTTCTAGTTCAGTTCGTCAGTTCTTAGTTCAGTTATAGTTCAGTTCTAGTCAGTTCTAGTCTAGTCTAGTTCCTAGTTCAGTTCTAGTTCAGTCTAGGTCAGTTCTAGTTCAGTTCTAGTCAGTTCTAGTTCAGTTCTAGTTCAGTTCTCGTTCAGTTCTAGTTCAGTTCAGTTCAGTTCAGTTCGTAGTTCAGTTCTATGTTCAGTTCTAGTTCAGTTCTAGTTCAGTTCTAGTCAGTTCTAGTTCAGTTCTAGTTCAGTTCTAGTTCAGTTCTAGTTCAGTTCTAGTTCAGTTCTAGTTCAGTCTAGTTCAGTTCTAGTTCAGTTCTAGGTCAGTTCTAGTTCAGTTCTAGTTCAGTTTAGTTCAGTTCTAGTTCAGTTCTAGTCAGTTCTAGTTCAGTTCTAGTTCAGTTCTAGTTCAGTTCTAGTTCAGTTCCTAGTTCAGTTCTAGTTCAGTTCTAGTTCAGTTCTAGTTCAGTTCTAGTTCAGTTCTAGTTCGGTTCTAGTTCAGTTCTAGTTCTAGTTCAGTTCTAGTTCTAGTTCAGTTCAGTTCTAGTTCTAGTTCAGTTCTAGTTCTAGTTCCAGTTCTAGGTCACTGCTTGTTCAGTTCTAGTTCACTGCTAGTTCAGTTCTAAACTATAATCTATAATATATGTATGTATCAAAAGTCTGCAGTGTACTGATAATAGTCTACAATTTAGACTATATTGATATTTTGGTACTCTTGTCAATCATCTTGGACTATTCTTACTAATAGCCTGGAATATACTGCTTCATAGAGTGGACCAAAGCTTTCATGTAGTCTATGAGCTAATCTTATACCAAAATGTTGCAATCTTTATTAAAAATTTAAATTTTTGTAGCCAACATTACGGAGATACTTTTTTTAACTTATCACGATGCTTAGTCCACTGAAATAGGTATTTGTATGTACATACAAACATATTTTTTTAATTTTTTATTGTGGCAACTTTTCTTATCAAAATGACTTATTTTTTTTAAATAAAGGTTGGAGACAAATATGAGACCTACATATTATATGTACGTACGATTCCACTTAGATTTTTTTCTAATTATAACAAATGAAACAGTAAAGATTTAAATATTTTAAAATATTTTGCGTTGTCTATATTATTTTATTCGTGTGATTATTTGATATGCTAGTTTCTTCTTTTTTTATTTTATTTAATAATTTTTAATGTTTACTTAATAAAAACACTTTCGCTACTGAACTTGAAAATTTTTGCAATAGACCATGAAAACATTTACAATAATCAATTTTTATCCTGCCTGGTGTCTTATAAAAACACGAAAACAGCTATAATTGTTAAAATTAAGAGTATATTAGCAGAGTCTTAAAAGAATTTATTGATCTAAAAGGAATTTAAATATACTTAAGATGACATAAGCTAAGAAAAGGAATTCCATTGGAATAAAGATTCCCCAATAAAACCAAAACGCGAGAAAATGTTGTATCTACATTTATGAACATTTCTGACAATTGTTAATTTACTTTATAGCAAATCATATCATTGCCTTCCTTTAAAGTCTGCAAAATAGAAAAAACTTGATAAGTCATAGGAGGGTGGTAAAAACAACAACACTAACGTTGTTGCTGCTGTTACCTCCCTCCTTTTCCTTGTACAAATTGTATGTAAAATGAAATCAACAGTTGTTTTCATATTTTTTGTTATTATTGTTATTACAACATACATACTTACAAAAACGACATACATTGTGTTTTTTTTTTTTTTCAGATGTATTGTTGTCATAATTACTAACATTTGTTAACATTAATGAGTGTCCAGGCAGCATTTATTAAATGTGTATTGTGTGTGTGATAGAAAGAGAGAGAGTGATAAAGAAAAATATCAACATGACTGACAGACATGTCCTGTCACAACAATACTTTATTATTCATCGTGCTTCATTATACGACAGTTTGATTTTAATATAGCAAAACAAAATTAAATCCATGCAAATTTGTCTAATTTGTTAAGATAAAAAACAGGCGATTACTGAAAATAATGTTTCTGCTAAACAACTAAAACAACCACCAAATTAGATTAAACTATAAAGATTATTTGAGTGCAAAAGAATAATTACAAAAGTTTACATTTGAATAGCAATAGTTAAACGAAATAATTGATGGGAATGAGTTTTTGTTAAGTTTTATAATAATTTCAACAATAAGCAAACAAATGTTCAGTTATGGTGTTCGATGAAAAGTGAAGTTCGATCAATTGCACTTTAAATACAAAATGATCTTATAACGTAATATCGTTTGCGCTATTATAACGTTCTCTAGTTTGATTTCGACAAGTTCTTATTAGGGGACTCGAGTTCGGTTTGAAAGGATCGTTGTGTTTTCCATGGAAGTGATCACAGATTTCTATACTATTTCAGTTCTTTAACTAATTTGTTACTATATAAAAACACCAAAGACATTGGTATAACCAATGGGCCTATTTTCAACTAATTCCTATAAAGCCATGCAGATCCATTGTTGTTTTAATACTTGATCATATTTTACAAGCTGTCACCAAAAATTGTGGTCTGTCTTCAAAGATTTGAGAACTTCGGTATTTGTTACAACATCCACATCCTTCCTCCTGAACTGTTGGAGTTTCTGTGAGTATTATTTACTGCTCCTTAATATGGGATCTTTGTAGCCTCGCTGGCCACAAACTCTTCGAATTTGACTGGCGATGTGTCAATTTTATCTGACAAAGTGCTTTTTTCTTTCAATACACCCTTAGATCTCAATAAAGGATATATTTCTTAGCTTTCGCAGAGTCCGACAACCGCCGAAATCTATCCTATTAAAGTAAAGTAAACATTGGTTTTCCATTCTTAATTAATGCTGTCATAAAAATGTTTTAATAATGTAACTACCTCGATTTTAAATTTTTCAAAAAATCGATTTTTAATTTAAAATGAAATCAATCGTTATTACGATTTAAAACATTTTACCACGAATTTAGATTTTCATGAAGTATTAAAGGAACAACTACTGATTTTATGTTTTACATATAAAAATCAATTCGCGATGGAAACTTTTCTCGATCGGATAATACTATTTATGGAACTAGACTTTAATTAGATTATCGATTTTTAAGTTTTGAATATTAAATTGAATTTTATGGGAATTATAACAGTGATTTTATAATTTATTAATTTTTAAATTGAATATTATTTTTTTTTCTTTTTAAATACTTAAATAACCGAATTTTTTAAAAATGTATTTTTTTCCAAACAAGGTTGTATTTTTTATATCGAATATATGAGAAAAACTACATCTGGCCACTCTATCTGTGACTAGCACGTGTTCTGTCATAACTGTCAAAACATCTGTTGTTATTGTTTTCATTTTCTCAGTGCATTTGAATTGTGGCAAATTTTGTTAATTTTCCAATATTTTTCTCAATTATTTATTAAAAGTACACAATTAAAATGTTGAAAAAACCAAAGAACAAACAAAAAACGGTGGCAGACAAAATTGCCCAAACTCTTATGCATCCAAATGAAAGTGGTAGTGACAGTGATTCCGCCGATGAAGCAACAGCACCTCGCGTTATAGAATACAATGATGAAGACTATGAATTGCCTGAAGCTAGAAGTACAGAGTTTAGGAAACGCAATGTTAAGTTGTTATCAGAACAAAGTGCTAAATATAAAGGAAAAATAGCCTCAAGAAAAGATTTTGAAAGTGAAGAGGAGGATGACATTGAAGATGAAGAACTAGAGGAGGAAGAAGAAGAATATGAAAACTCGGATTCTTCTGATAATGAGGAGGCCTTAAATGCCTTCAGTAAAGCTTTAAAAAATAAGCAAAACAAACAGGAGGCTGATGATGGTAGTGACTCTGAAAATGAGGATGAACAGGAGGATGATGACGAAGCAGAGGATCAAGAACAAGATTCTGAGGAAGAGCAAGATTCCGAAGGCGATGATGATGATGATGAAGAAGACGACGATAGTGAGAATGATGATGAAACAGAAGTAATTAGTAAAGTTAATCATGAAGCAGAAATACAAAAAGGTTTATGTGTACAAAACCAATTGCGTATCTGGGAACGTTTATTAGAATTGCGCATAAATTTACAAAAAATTCTAAATAAAACCAATCAATTGCCTGATCCTAAAGAATTAAAAGATTTAGAACATAATAACAATAAATATAAGGAACTGCAGCAAACAACGTGCAAACAAACTTGCCAGTTATTGCAAAACCTTTTATCGTTGAAAACTAATCTCTGCACACAATTCTCCGAAGTAGACAAGGCCATGAAACCTTGCCTAAAAAGACCATCGCCCTTTAAAGATTACCACAAAGGCGAGCCACCTTTAAAGCAAGTTGGATTATATTTAGAAGAAAACTTTGAAAATTTCCGTCCCTATCGCAATGAAGTTCTACTCAAATGGGATGATCGTACTAAACTTCTGACACCGGGAGCTGGTAGCAAAAAGAAAACCTTTAATGAGGAATATGATATTATCAAGAAAATTGATAATGCTTTAATAAATAAATCAGTGCTTAAGGAGAAATCACAACAGTTAAAAAACTCCACGCAAACGGTGGAGGCAGAAGAGGAAAACAAACGTAATCCCAATATTTATGATGACAGTGATTTCTATCACCAACAGTTAAGAGAATTGATAGAATATAAAGCAAATACTACAAGCAATATGAGTGAAGTGACAAAACAATTTTTGGAATTACAAAAACTAAGGCAGAAAATGAAAAAGAAGGTGGATACTAGAGCCAGTAAAGGCCGGAAATTACGGTGAGTTTTCAAAATGATATTTTGTTATTTGAATTGTTATTTTATAGAAGTTTTTCCTTTTAGTTACATTGTGCACAACAAATTAATTAATTTTATGGCTCCCCATGATAACTCCACTTGGACTATGGAATCTATAGATGAATTAAGTAAGTCTTTATTCGTGTAATTTCACTTGAAACATTGAATAGAAAACAGCAATAAATCTAAAGAAAAATTTTGTATTAATATATTTTAATATTTAATAATAATTCGTTTTATTTTCCAAAATTATTGAAAAAAAAAGAAAATTAGGAAAAGAAGTACAATAAAAAAGTGTATCTTTTTGGAGGTTTCTATGAGCGATCATTAACATCAGTGATCATATGCCTTAAAGCATCCTTATAATATTTCTAAATCGTTTGTTTATTTCATTCATTTGATACAATAAAAACTTTACATAAATTTAAACATTAAATTAAAGAAGTATTAAAGAAATAGTATAAATGTAAATTGTGTGTATTACTGTTGTAATTCCAGCTGGGCTTAGCTATGAATCCATTGTAAGTTAAGATGTTGTGTTTGTAGTGGGGAGTATAAGGATATTGTGTTAGTTTTTGAGGATTGTTGTTCTATTTTAAATGGATTATGTGTTTTTTAATTTGAATTTTCTGTTAGTTTTCTTTCTTTTTGTTGGTTGTTAGCCTTATGTTTTGTTTCCTTTAGGTATAAATAAAAACTTAACAGTTTTATTTTATTTTTTACTTTTTTAGATTACTACAAGTATAAATATTTTTTTTACTTTGTTTTTATTAATTATAAATTATTTTCTGTATTTAATTTAATAATATTGTAGTTTTGTGTTATATTTAAACGCCTGTATGTTGTCTGTCTTTCCTAGTTTTTGCTTAAACTAAGGAGTTTCTTTTTTATCTGTATTTTTCACCATATAATTTCTTATATCGTATAAATATTACTACTTTTTTGTATTATTATTTTAGTTTATTTATATTATTTTATATTAATTCATTCGTCGTAACATTTATCAAGTTTTTTTATGTAAATGATTATGAAATTTTTAGTTTGGTATGTTTTTTGTTTTCGAGAAATCTTTTAAATTTTGACTGACTTTACTGAAATTACAAAAGTCCTCAGAGGGGTTTTGTAGAATACTTTTGTTTAATTTTAACTAAAAACAGAACCCATTACACCTAAAGATTTCTAGGCCTAAAGCAATTAATTGTTTTACCTTTTTGATTTTTGTTTTAATATTTGCTAAATAATTTTTATTTTAATAATTATATTTCGTCAATTATTTATTCGTTTCCTTTATTAAGAAACAATGAAATTAACTTAAATAATTTATAGAAAAACATATAATAGCATAATACATGTATAAAAAAGACATACAAATTCTAGAAATAAATTTATAAAAGATTCGTTATGAGATATTCGAAAATAAATGTTTTGAGAAAAGCAAATACTGTGATGTTCAATAGAAAATCAAACAAATACAATAACAATTGAAATATTTAAAAATATACTTTCGAAAATACTTTTTCTTATATCATAAAAACTAAAAAATTAAAATAAAATAATAAAAATGAGTAAAATATTGCACTAAAACTCTAAATTCAATAAATAATATACGAGTATATATATATCGTTATAAAAAATACAAATTTATACGTAAAGTGTAAAATATAATGTGCGAAGAGATATTCTAAGAAAAAAAGTGGGCTTGCACTGGGCTCGTTTTCAATTCGTTTCGTTACATTAAATTTTTGTTCACATTTTGCAAAAAACCTGCTCTAATATTTTTGTGTATAAATAGTGAAGGTAACAAATAATTAAATATGAATTATTCATATACTAGCCTAATTATTAATGGAATTTTTGAGTAGCAAAGGTAAACCAGTTTTGGTTTTTGATTTTGAAACCAATATGGTAGCAGTTTTACCCGACACACCACCGGCTGCAGTGCCTCCAGTACTGGTAGCAGCACCTTTTGCTGGTGACAGCACATAAGTAGCAGGATTATTAGTTTGTGATGTTGTTTGGTTAGTTTTAAATTGATGCTGTTGTTGAAATTTTAGCTCCTGTAATAGTTGTGTATGTTTATCTAATGCCTTTTGTAAATGAGATGATGTTTTATCACTGCTATGGATTTGAGTTGTTGGTTGCTGTTGTTGTTGTTGTTGAAGACTTTGATAGATTTTCAAAGGATCATGACATGTTTCATATAATGATTGTAACTGGGATTGTATAGAGGTGACATTGGAAAGTGTACTTTCCGTATCCACTGCACACGGTAAACCTAAACTGGGCTGTAAATAATTTCTCAATGAAGCCGCATTTTCTTCAGAAATCTAGGGAAATAACAAGGAAACGTATATTATATATTATTAAAGTTGTTGAAAAGCTTTTGCTTACCTTTTTATAATAATTTATAGTCTCTGTATCTCAAGTGCTTTTGGGTGGATGTATAACATTTTCCATATCTTTTTGCACACCAAATAGTTCTGATAAATGTTTAGCAAACAAAACATTCAATTCACTCATTTTAGCCATCTGCAAAATATTAAGTAATTTGTTAAATAGTTGTAAATGTAAAATAGAAATAGCTTTCTTGGTAAGATTTTTTGAACATTTTCTTCGCGAAAAGCTCCAATTAGAACATTTTATGTAAAAGTTCCAGTTGAGATTTTCCAGTTAGAACCTTTTATGTAAAAGTTCCAATTCGAGCTTTTCGTGTAGAAGCTCTAACTAAAGCTTTTTATGTAAAAGTTCCGTTTAGAGTTTTTAATGTAAACCTTTTATGTAAAAGCTCCAATAAGAGCTTTTTTATGTAAAAGCTCCAATTAAAGCCTTTTGTGAAGAAAGCCCTTAAGAACAAAATGAGATTTTTGTGAAAAGTTGTATATAAACTTTATAGAGCTTTTCAATTAAAGGCTTCTAAATAGAGCTTTTTTGTAAAATGCCCTAAAGAATATCATAAGAAATTTAGCTGTTTTGATTATCTCTAAATTGAGCTTAAAGCTCAAAGTAATTTTGTATACAAAAACTTTAAACTTCGAATAAAAATTGCAAATTTCAGTTTTTGAACTTACCGCTTGATCATTACATTTCTCTCTAAGATTTAAATTAGCAGTTTTTAGTTCTAGTTCTTGATTCATAAGCTCATTTTGTAATGATTCATTGCGTGCTTTCAGAACGGCCAATTCACGTCTCAACTCCTCAACTAATTCATTACTAGCGGCTCCACCTACGGATGCCGGTACAGGAGCACCAGCTCGAATTAATTCAATTTCACGTTTAAGGCGTATATTTTCCTCTTTATAGGTATGCAACTGACGTTTCCATTCATCTACATTTGCGGTGGATTCCTAAACAGAATAAATATATTAAAAAAAGTGCAAAAGTAAATAGAAAATTCAGTTTATCTTTAAACCTGTAAAGCACTAGTCAAACGTAGGTTATTATTTTTCAAAGTAGCCAATTCGATTTCCCATTTTTTGGCATTAGCACAGCTGTAATTGTAAATTAAACAAATTTAGAATTTGTAAATAAAAATGTCTATCGTCTGTTTTGTACAACCTTTGAGCCAAAGCCATCTTTAGACGTTCATTTTCATATTTCAATTGTTGTTCACTCGTGGGTGGACCACTGCCAGTATGCATGCCAACTACACTGCCGCCACTGCCACCGCCAGAGCTAACATTAACCATTGGTGCTGGGGAAGGAGCTGTTACATGTTCTGGCTTTATTTCTGGTGTTGACGTTAAAAGTTTATGAGATGGACTATCAGGATTTGCATTTTGAGTATTAGTATTTGACATATTGGGCGGTTCCACAGTATGAGGATCAACCATAGCAGCATTATCATTTTGTTGCATAGCAGCGGTTCTAGAACTAATGGGCGATGTATTAGCCGACGTAGGTGGGCGTCACGGCGGCGGAGCCTTAAAATTGGAAACAAATTCATTAATCTATACAGTTAGTATAAGTACTATAGCAAACTTACCATTAGCCGATTTCAAGGCATTTTTTGTGGCTTCCTTAACCTCTTGGAATTTTTCCACAAACTAGAAAATTAAAATACAAAAAATCCACATATTTACTAGGTATACACTTGTTTTATTTAATTGTTTAACAATTACCTTTGTCAATTCAGCTTCCGAAGAAAAGCCTAAACCATAAACTGTATTAGCCCGTACATCACTCCACTGGCCAAACTTTTGTGATGTCTGTGTGAATGTCATGTTGGGCGTAATAGTGGAATTTATCACCGCCTTGGTACCCTCAACACTTATAATGCGATATAAGTTGCGTGAAGAATCGTAAAAGAAACTAACATTGACTGCTTTCATACTGGCCGTAATCCAGGTGCGTTTAGTCTTCGGATCAATATGGAAGACATGCGCCTGGCAGGTGAATATTGGTTGTTCGCTAGAATAATTGTGATGAAATATATATTAAGAAAACCCACATATATCTATTACATATTCATAAATTCTTTGTAATCAACATTTCCTACTCTAACCATACACCACCCCCACCTACACCTTCCATCCTTACTTCCCTATTTTAAATTACACAAACAATTCTATAAAATAGTTGTTGTGTAGATTTTATTACTATTATTGTTGTTTTTGTGATGTGTTGTATTCTGTTCACTTATTCATGGTTCTCGGGGGAACCTTTAAAATCTGTAATTCTATTCAGTTTCATTACATTTTTACTCATATTGTTGACTCAAACGAACGAACCTAATTGGTAATTAACAAAAACAACAAGAGTTAATTTTCTTTATTAGGAAAAAACATAGAAAAACACCACCTGAATACACTACAACGGCAGCTGTCTAATATTCATTTAGATTTTTCTGTTTTTTGGGTTGTTTTTCTACTTTATTTGGCGTTGTTCTTTTCTATTCTTCGAACTACTACACTCCCCTTGACTTTATCCAACAAATGAAAAGTTTATTTTTCTACCACTTTATCTCTGACGCACCATAAATTTACAACACTTTTTAAAGTTATAAAAATAAATAGTATTTACCCCATTTTTTAAATAAATATTTTAATATTTTCACGGCTTTTCGAAAAAAGTTTTGCAAAAATTACACTGATTTCGATTTTTCCAAATTTTTTGTATGTCAAACAACTGCTTCACAGAGCCCTGCACCGACAAATATTAACGGCGATGGCGGCTGACACTATAAATGTCGGCGGCCGCTTAAAATCGACTGTAAGCCGGCTAAGTTTTCAGTTGTTTTTAAATTTTCAGGGATTTTATATAATTAAAAAACTTTAAAATATAAAATAATGCATGTACATTAGGGTGGCCCAAAATTTAAGTTGCTGATGTTCCCACCAATTTAGTTTATTCTAAGATACCAATTCTCAAAATGTTTGTCCTGACGGCAATATTTCGTAAGCTGGATCAAAGGATAAAAATAATACTACGTTCACATATTCACAGAACATTTTATTATCGTTAAAATAACAAAATTATTTTTTTTGTAAATTTATTTTTTGATTTTGACATTACTCTATGTTTAAGTACTCAAAAAAATCATTCCTGTTTTGAAAACATTGTGTGTATAATTAAACACGTTGAATGAGATGTTTTTGAACATAAAAAATGTTTGGAAAAACGAGTCGAATTTGATGTGTTTTTTTTTTAAACTTTATGCGTTTCAAAAAACACGAATGTGTGAACATATTACATATAAGGGTTTTCTGTTTTTTACATATTTCTGGCACTTAAACCATATGCAAATTTGGTATCATATTAAAGGTCTTTGTGGGACGATTTCAATAACATAACATAACATGATTTTGTATATGACTCCAAAATTATTACATATGTTGTAATTTTTCGAAAATTTTTTCGATTTTTCAAATTTTTTGTATGTCGACAGTGTCGTTAATATAGCTATTTTATTATTAAAATTATCAAGCGATTTTGAAAGGAAAAGTATATTCTAGCGATTTATTAACTTTGCTGTTAATGTTACCAGATTTACAAATTTTTTACTACATATAAACAATTTTTACCATTCACCTTTGTAGTATAAGTTTGCCAGTCATTCCGTTTGTAATTTTTACAATACAATTTTCCGATTTTGTAAAGTATGTACGTATATCCCCAGTCTTTGTAGATAGCGGAGTCGAATTAGCCATGTCATTCTATCTGTATATTCAACATACATACATCAATTTTCGGAAGACCTCAGATACTATGTATCTGCGAGATCCGAATCTCTCGCAGATATTTTCTATTTAAACTCAGTAAAATCGGTCCATAAATAGAGGAGGAGCAAAATTCCTTGAAAATATTAAGTTTTAAGGAAATAACATGGTTGAAATATTATAATCGGTTCAAAATTTCATATAGCTCCCATATAAATTTATATATTAAAAATGGAATATGTAAATCCTTCTAGAATATCCGTATTACAACAAAAATTTAGGTATATTAATTTAATATCAATAGAAATCGTACCACGTACTGAATCGATCCATAATTCATAGCTCCCTCTTTCGAAAATCACTTAATCGTAAACAATTTTTTAATTAATGTAGATATCGGGATAAAATTTTACTCAAATATGATTTATAATATGCAAATCATTGTTATTGTTTATAATTTAAAATTTAAAAATTTATAAATTTACCTAGAACAACCTCAATTTGGCAATTTTGATATCAAATATTGCGTGGTGTAATAACAGCATTTAAATTAGACAAATCGTTATTTTTAAAGCACTGCCTTATCTGGTGACAGCAATTTTATAGAGAGTGACATTTATATTTTTTTACTGTCATTTTGTTTAATTCTCTTTAACAACATTCGTAAACATTTGCAGAGTTACATTTTTTGCATCTTTTAGAAAATAGTAGCAAAAAACCACTCCTTACATTTTCAACGCTGCTCCAAAGAAAAAGTTTTGTAAAATATGGCGACCGGGCAACATTAAGATAATTTTTGTTAAAAATTTAATGTTTTTTAAGAAAAAAGTTTATAAAAATCTATAGAAAATGTGTTGATAACAATTGTGAATGCATTGTAAACAACAGCAAGTAAAAATATGTAAGTTTAGGGGCGAATTTTCACAAAAAAGTGTCAATGTGCAAATCGTAGTGTAGACATTTGAGAATGAAAAAGCAAGAGCAGATAATAAAGAAAAAAAGAAGTTAAAACAGTGCCAGAAGCAGAGGAGCCAGCTTTATATGTGTGTGTGTGTTAGTTCATCATATGTCAAATTATATTTTTGCCTTTGGCAAAAATTATTAAGAAAAAATGCCATTAAAAATGTAAAAACAAGGAAAATTTGCCAAATCTAAAAGAAATTAACATAATCCAACTGTAGTTCACAAATCAAATAAGAATTGGAATTGTAACTTAAAAGTTCTAGCTGTAGAGGTGGTGGTTTGTATGGGACATGTAAAAATTTAGGTTGGCGTTGGCGTTTAGATTTCCTTGCAATAACTACGCCCATGTTAGGAATTATTTAAGAAAAATGTAATTTAATGAAAATATTTGCAATATATTAAACTAACAAACAATATATTTCATTTATTTCCACTTTGGGCGAATGAACAGTTTTCATATTGAATGAGGTATACATAAAATGTGGAACATGATGTGCGATGTGATGCCAACTATTTCTGAGGACAGCATCTCCCAAAGATCGTCACAATTTAGTGGCGAAGATGCTAACTTTGAACAGCTTATGGTGTCCATGCTC
Organism: Lucilia sericata; assembly: GCF_015586225.1. Lineage (NCBI taxonomy): Eukaryota > Metazoa > Arthropoda > Insecta > Diptera > Calliphoridae > Lucilia > Lucilia sericata. Next base: position 70,621 of record NW_023995383.1, on the reverse strand, counting down.
GATGAGCGGGACAAGTTGATGGACAGCTTAAGGGAGGCCCAAGAACGCCTAAGTGAAACGGAACAAAAGCTTCATGAGATCGAAAAGGAAAGGGATAGTTTACAACGCCAAATAAATGCAAATTTGCCACAGGTTGGTATTCGTACAAAGTATAAAATCTAAAGGAAAATTATAATTCTATAAAATCATTGTTTAGGAATTTGCCACTTTGACCAAAGAACTTACACAGGCCCGTGAAACGTTATTGGAACGTGATGAAGAAATTGGCGAACTTAAAGCAGAACGCAATAATACCAGGGTAATGAACTCTTTAACTAAAAAACACTTGAGATGACTTAATGGCCAAAATATTGATTTTTATATACATACATATATTTTAGCTGCTTTTGGAACATTTGGAATGCTTGGTTTCGCGGCATGAACGTTCCTTACGCATGACTGTCGTTAAACGACAGGCTGCTGCTCAGAGTGGTGTCTCCAGCGAGGTAGAAGTTTTAAAGGCCTTAAAAAGTCTTTTCGAACATCATAAAGCTCTGGATGAAAAGGTTCGCGAACGTCTACGTGTATCATTGGAACGTAACAATTCATTAGAAGCTGAGCTAAACTCTACCAAAGAAGAGGTAAGCAATTGTTATATGTTACAAGCCATTTCTTCATTTTCTTGTTTGTTTTTTTTAGCTTCAACAATACAAATCAGGTGCAATGCAAGCTTTACGTGATAACAATACTGAAAATGGTGTCAGCGAAAAGGTGCGTTTTATACTTCAACCCACATTTGTGTTGTAAGAATTTATTTTGTTATTTAATTATTTATACGTTTGTGTTGTTTTGTTTATTTTAGAATTCATTAACCTTAAATGGAGAAAGTAATGAATCATCAGCCATAAATGCGGCCAATGATTATGCTGCCAAAACCCATGAATTGCAAACAATCATTGAGAAGCAGGTAAGTTGAAATTTAAAGATTACATTTTAATGATTACATTTCTTTTACATAATATCAGGGCTGCGTTCTAAGACCTCTGCAAAGTTTTTGAAAAATGCTTAAAACTATTTTTTTAAATTTTCTGAATAAAAAGGAAACCAAAAGTAATTGCAAGATCACTATCCTTGAGGAAATTGTTAAAGAATAAGAAGTTATTTTGAGAGTACTCATTAAAGAACTACAAATTTTTCTAAATACTTCTAAACTTTTGAGAATTCAAACTTTTTTTATTCTAAATCTTTAAATATTTTTGCTATTTTAACTCTTTTTAATATATTTACAGACCTCTGAATTATCCGAATGGCAACGTCGAGTATCGGCACTTAAAAATAAATGCGATGAATTGGATGAAAGTTTAGCCAAAGTTCAAAAAGATTATATGAAATCCCAGGAACAATGTTCAAAACTACAAAGAGATTTAAGAGAAAATGTAGCACAAAAAGAAGATCAGGTAAATAGCCAAACAAACTGACATTCATAATATGGAAAATAAAATTCATTTATGAAATTTGCAGGAGGAACGTATAGCGACACTAGAAAAACGATATTTAAATGCACAACGTGAATCTACATCATTGCATGATTTGAATGAGAAATTAGAACAAGAACTACGGCACAAAGAGGCGCAATTAAAGGTACTTTTGTAAAATCCAAAACTAAACAGCACACACTCGCAATCACACATGCAATACATAACCGTCATCTTCCCTTTTTGCATACATTTGTAACATGGTTTGGAAATGTAAAAAAAAAGAGTAGATGTAAAAAGAAAATAAAAAAAAATTGAAGAAAATATGTGTGTGAATGTGAAGTGTGTGTTGTATGCTTGAATGTTGTTGTTTTTGTCTTTTAAAGTTACACGAGGAGAAGATTAGTGCCATAGAAGAGAAATTGGAATTGTCGGAACAGAAGTTGGCCCAACAGGCCAAATTACAACCAGATATGGAGGAGCAACTTAAAGCACGTATGGAAGCTTTAACAAAGGTAGGAAATAAGGTATGAATGTGTATCGTATGCGTCAAAGAGGAAATCAATGAAAACAAAACCGTAAATTTCAATTTAATTGTTTTTTTTTTTTCAAATTATATTAAATTATTTTCTTATATACAATTATTTATAAAGTTTTATTCTTTTTGCATAGTTTTAAAAGAAATATGTAATACTTTAAAAATAATACCAACAAAAAACTTCCTGGTTATGTCTACTATTTATATTATTGTACATGTATTTGTTATACTTTTTTTCTTTTCAATTAAATTTGTTTTTCCTCTGAACGCACTGGCCCAAAATAAAACAAAATCAAACATAAAACAACAAGTACAACATAATTGCACCAAAATATATATATATACATAGATACGTATATGTATAAAATACATTAAATCGTATTCCCATTTTTAGTCACAAATCATTTTAAACATACATTTACAATATCATGCACAATTTTTGAGTACATTATTTTCGTTGCGATTTTCATTTACATTCTTTTTTTTTTTCAACATAAATATTACATGAGCAAACATTTAAATTTTCTATTTTTTCTGTTTTTATTTTATAATAACAAAATAAATTTAGGCTCAAGAGCGCCATGGCTCGGCTGAAGATCGTATACAAAGACTGGAGGCCAATTTGGAGGAGAAGAATGCGGAAGTAGTTAGACTTAACCAAAGACTTAAAATGAATGAGGAGCACAATATAAGATTGTCCTCTACCGTTGACAAGCTACTGTCCGAGTCGAATGAGCGTTTGCAAGTGCACTTGAAAGAACGTATGCATGCATTGGACGAAAAGAATGCTCTAACGCAAGAGCTAGAAAAGGCCCGCAAAGTGGCCGAAGAGTTGCACCATGAAAAGAGTGAAATTATGAAAGAACTCTCAAAGACACGCTTAGAAATTGAAAACTTTAAGCGACAACTGCTGCAGCAAGAAATAGCCTATAATATACAACAAACAGAGGCTCTTACGCGTAGCTTATCACCCAGTAGCGTAGTGGACGGACCACAGGCATTTTCACGCAGTGCTTCCCATGCTAGTTTCGAGACTCATTCTTTGCGGCGCAACAAGTCTCGTTTGCAGGAAGAAAGTGAAAAGTTTCATCGTTCAATGGCCGAACAGGAATGGGAGAAGCTACAACAGGCTCATGCCCAGCAGGCGGCCTATGAGATTTCGGTGGCAGCTGCTGAATGTGAAGAGGCTCAGGCAGCTCTCTTTGGCGATGCTGATATGATGTCACCCACGGGTCATACGGATGCCCAGACATTAGCCATGATGTTGCAGGAGCAACTAGATGCCATAAATAATGAAATAAGGTAAGAAGAAGGTGTTAAAATTTTGACTAAAATTTCACTAAAACTTCAATTTTTTTTCTTAAATTTCCAATTAATATAAAATATCAAATTTTTAAATCGAACTTTTTTATATTTACTTAAATTTCCGCAAAATTCGAAATATTGACTAAAATTACGAAATTTCGCTATAATTTTGAATTTTTATTAAAATTTTGAATTTTCACTAAATTTTGAAATTTCACTAATAAAACTGATATTTACACAAATGTTGACGAAATTATCGAATTTTCACTAAAATTTCGAATTTTTACAAAAATTATGAAATTTGACAAAAATTTCGAATTTTTACTAAAATTTAGAATTTTTACTAAAATTTCGAATTTTCACGAAAATTTCGAATATATACTAAAATTTGGAATTTTCACGAAAATTTAGATTCTTACTAAAATTTCGAATTTTCACGAAAATTTCGAATTTTCACTAAAATTTTTACTAGAATTTCGAATTTTTACTAGAATTCCAAATTTTCACTAAAATATTAAAATTTCATTGAAATTTCGAATACCAAAATTTTGAAACTGATTCAAATTTTGAATTTTTTTCTTCGAATTTTCATTACTTTAACTGCAGATTCGAACTTTTACTCTAATTTCAATTTTTTAGTTAAATTTCATTAAAATTTCAAATTTTACTAAATTCCGAATTTTTATTGACACTACTAATTACGATAAAAAAATTGAATTTATTGCTTTTATACAAATAATTTGAATTTATCTAGATTAATACAAGAAGAGAAACAATCAACAGAGGCTCGTGCTGAAGAACTTGAATCACGTGTTGGTAGTTTAGAGCATGTTAATCTATTAGCTCGTGGTCGTTCTATGGATCGTCAGAGTCCACCCATGAGTGGTCGTAGTACTCCCAATAGTCCCAATAGAGATTTTATGCAGAAATATCATACTGTAAGTTTACACAAATAATTTTAATTAATTAGCATTGGAAACATTCAAAAATCCCCTACTTTATAGCTCAATCTCCCCGTCTTATCAAGCGATGTTTCGCGTGATGACATACATGGCATGGCATCTAATACCGGTGACTCTAGTTCAGGTGGAGCTGCATCTCCTTTAACTGCACGCTCAATGCGCTTAGAACGTGTTGCTCAGGCACTGGCTCACAGCCAAGAAGAACTTCGTAGGCGTTCGATGGGCCTATCGCCCAACCAGCAAATGGCTAACAACTCAGGTCACATGACTATAGCCCACACCGGCTACGGTCTCTCGCCATTAAGCTCTCGTTATGGCAGCCAAGAATCATTAAGCCGTCACTTCAATACCATGGGTTCCATGTCTATGCTGCAGACGCCCACAAATGCTGTGGGGCGAGATTCTGCGTCGGTGGTGCAAAAGAAAAAGGGTATCAAATCTAGTTTAGGTAGATTCTTTAGTAAAAAGGAAAAAGTTAAGGGTGTCAAGGACACACTACCCGATGGTTCGCCTAGCATGATGTCGATTGGCAATCTGTCAATGGGCTTAAGTGAAACCGAATCAAACTATGATGCCATGAGTATGACAGGAGGTATGATGCCACGCATAGCTAGTGTGCCCGGCTCGAAAATATCTTCAGTCGATTATGGAAGACAAAAGAAGTAGGTTTCCTTTTTAGCTTTGAATAAATAAGGTTTAAATGTTATTTTTCTTCCCTAAACAGAGACCACGATTATCGCAATGATTTGCTGGGAGAGGCTATGAAAGCGGGCACACCATTTGCTTTATGGAATGGACCCACCATTGTTGCTTGGCTGGAGTTGTGGGTGGGTATGCCAGCTTGGTATGTGGCTGCCTGCAGAGCTAATGTTAAAAGTGGAGCCATTATGAGTGCCCTCAGTGACACTGAAATACAAAGAGAAATTGGTAAGTTTTAAAAATAATTATAAAAACTAATGAAATAAGCTTTATTTTGTATTTCATTTTAGGCATAAGCAATCCCTTGCACAGACTTAAATTACGTCTGGCCATTCAGGAAATGGTTTCATTAACTTCACCCTCGGCGCCGCAAACATCACGAACAACTTTAGCATTTGGTAAGTGCAAAAAAATAGCAAATAAAATTGTTAAAAATAGCTCTATAGGCATAAATTATAAAATTGTTCATAGACAAATATGATTAATAGTTTATTTTTTATTCTTCTCTTCTTTTTATTTTTAAGGTGACATGAATCACGAATGGATTGGTAATTATTGGCTGCCGGGTTTGGGCCTACCGCAATATCGCACAACATTTATGGAGTGTCTAGTCGATGCTCGTATGCTAGATCATTTAACGAAAAAAGATCTTAGGGGACAACTCAAAATGGTTGATAGCTTTCATCGTACAAGTCTACAGTATGGCATATCGTGCCTAAAACGTCTTAACTACGATCGCAATGAACTCGAGCATAGAAGAAAAATGTGTGAGAATGGTTTGTGTGATGTTTTAGTTTGGAGTAATGAACGTGTTATACGTTATATTTCCAGTATTGGTTTAAAGGTAAGTTAAGTTTTATATAAAAAAAAAATATCATACTTTTATTACAAGTTTGAACGTTCTGAAACTTTATCAAATATCAGGAATATGCAAATAATTTACTGGAATCCGGTGTACATGGAGCTTTAATAGCTTTAGATGAAAGTTTCGATGCCCAAGCAATGGCCTTGGCCTTACAAATACCAACACAAAATGCTCAGGTAATTTTTTTGTTTAATTGTAATTCTTTTTATAGTTTTAAAATTTCAAACAAAACTCCATTGTCTACTTCTTTTACCTATTCAAGGCTCGCCAAATTTTAGATACGGAATTTAATAATCTATTACAAATTGCCACAGATCGTAGGCCCGAAAATGAGCAACTTAATAAATCTTGATCTTATTCTCCAACCAATAACCAACTACAGTTATATGCCCCCAGCGATCCTTAGGCTAACAATATAGAGCTTGGTAAAAACGCATTACATGACTAGAAACATAGAAACAACAACAAAAACAACATAAATTGGGTCTGAAAATGTAATTTAAACTAAGCCTTTTTGAAGCCTTTAAAAAGTCGTCTACGTGTGTTCATGTTTAAACCAAAATTTAAAGTGTAACGCAAATTTGAAAAACAAAACAAAATATTTATTGCAATACTAACTACTATTACTACTCTGTTGTTATACATAAAACAACAAAGAAACATAATACATACATACATACTTATTTTTGTTAAGTATGTGATTAAATTTAAAACATAAAAAACAAACCAAACAAACAAAAAAAAAACATAACAAATGCCTACATACTCTCCTCGAAAATTCGTTAAATATAACTAAATATATTTAAGCCTTGCTTCTTACCACTAAAACCACTAACTAACTAACATTCACTAAAGAAAACTAAACCTAACTAAATGAATTACATTAAACAAGTACTTCAGAGAAATTTAAACAACAACATAAAAACATTGACAGTATTTTTCCTTAACTCCTTTAAGAGCAAAGAAAAGTTGTTAAGCTTTTAAACTTCTTCATTCTAATACCTACTAATACCAGTGCTACTCGCTCAGATACTTCCTGTTCATTACTTTTTCCAAGCTAAGAACAAAAAGCATATAAGAAAGAAACTCTTCATATATACAAATATTTACAACATACCACACACAAGTATACAATACAATTTATGCTTAAAACAACGCAAATGTATACCTAACATCCCCCTTAGCAGCTTCCACTCAACTATTTTTCACACAAGTATAGACAAATGAAACCAATGCAAACCAATCAACAATCCTCAAAACAAACATACTTAATAGCTTAAATCTTAACTAAAAATACAAAACAAAACTACACTATAGATCGGTCAACATTATCTCTCGATATGCAAATGAATGATATGATGATGTTTGAAAACAGCAAGTATTAATTTATAAACAAATAAAACAAATTTATATAATTACATACAAAACTATTAAATGAAATTACAGCTTTAAAAGGCATCTTTTTACTACAAAAAAAAAAAAAAAAAAAAAAAACATAACAAACAACATCATACATACTTTATATATATAAATATATATAAATACTAAACAATAATTATATAATTAATTAACAAAAACATAATTTCGATTTCTAAACTCTACATTAAACGCCGTTGATAACTAAAAATAAAAGGTAAAAGAAAAAAAAAAATCACAAAACAAAAAAATTGAAAATTAACCTTAATACTTGTAGTTTCGTACATTTGAAAAACAAAAACAAAAATATATACATATGAAAAATAACTACATATTAAATTTATTAAACATAAGTTAATTTATACATAAAAAAGAAAAAAAAATATTTGACAAAATTTCATACAGTTATAAAAACAATTTTTTTATTTGTTTTGCAAAAAGAAAAGAATATTTAGAAAATTAAAAAAATAGTTATAAAAAAACAAGCGAATATGTTATTAAAGGATATTTATTCTTTTTTTATATAAAACAAAACTGCCCTTCAAATAATATGTTTTAGGAAAAACTTAAATGTTAAAAACAGTGTTTTGAAAAGTGTAAAAGTTCATATTTAATAAACGACAACTTATATTCTTTAGGCTTTAGCCTTAAAAGTGTATATTTCTAAATGTCTTTTGAAATATTAAGAAATTATACAAATTACTTTATTGTGAATGAGTTTTTTTTTACAAATTGCTAGTTTATACCTAAGGATTTTAATTTCATAAACATTTTAAACCATTTTTATATAAACTTGAACTATTTTTTTTAAATATGTGCAATCAATGTTTCACTACTATTGTGAATGACATGCTAAAGAGCAAATGTCTTTAAAAATTTCAACTATTGAGTCTTATTTTACACGTTTACTTTAAACTAAAGTTAAATATAGAACCTAAATAATATTTATTTAAATTTTACGAAATTTTTTTTTATTAATTTAACATTATTGTGAATGAAATTTATATAAAATGAAAAACCTTTTATCACACAGAGGGAGAGAGAAAGTTGTATTATAAACGCTTTAAGGTGTTTCAATACAGTTTTACTTTTTATAGAAATATTGTGAATGAAGTTTTACAGCCGTACACATATTTGTAAAAAGGTTTTATACATTTTTCAACGTCTAAATTTAGATTTAAAACGATTTAATGTTTTTTAAATAAAGTTTTCAATTTATTGAAATCATTGTGAATGAAGTTCTAAATTAAATAACAAATTTGTATAAATAACGTTTAAAAAGTCTAGTCTCATAATGAAAATTCAGTTTAAATTGAAAACTTATTGTCACAAACAGAGAAAGTCCAATTAAAATCGTTTTATTGTGTATGAATACAGTTTAACTTTTTATGAAAATTATTGTGAATGAAATAAAGTTTTATGCATTTTACAAAGTCTAAATTTAGATTCAAAACGATTTGATGTTTGTTAAATAAAGTTTACAATTTATTGCAATCATTGTGCACGAAGTTCTAAATTAAATAACAAATTTATATAAATAACGTTCAAAAATTCCAGTCTCAACATATTTAAACGTATTCAGTTTGTACGTTATTGTGAATTGTGAAATTTCAGTTTCCATTACTGTGAATGATTTTAAATTGAAAACTTATTGTCACAGACAGAGAAAGTTCAATTAAAAACGTTTTATTGTGTATGAATACAGTTTAAATTTTTATGAAAATTATTGTGAATGAAATTCTAAAGCTAAAACTTTAAAACCCGTCCCTTTGTAAACATATTGTAAAAAAGTTTTGTAAGTTTGAGTAACTGCATTTTACTAGATTCAAAAATATTTGTTGTTTCGTAAATAAAGTTTTCAATTTATTAAAATCACTGTGAATGAAGTTCGAAATCAATATCAAATTTTAATAAATAACGTCCAAAAAGTCTAGTCTCAACATAAACGTATTCAGTTTTGAAGTCGTTATGATGAATAATGAAATTCAAGTTTCAGTTACTGTGAATGATTTTGAATTGAAAAGTTTTTAAAGTATTGCAAACATTACGTAAAATATAAAGTTAAATTTAAAACTAATTGTTGATGTTTTCCAATATATTTAGTTTAATATTCCTAAAAACTATTGTGAATGATTTTCTTAATCAAACATAAAAATTTGCAAAACCTTTGTATTTGTAACAATGTTTTCTATATCTGCGCTATTGGGAATGAAATTTTAAAAAATTAACAGTTTCAATTACTGTGAATGATTTTAAATTGAAAACTTATTAGAATATTTTAAACATTTGGCGAAGAATAAAGTTAAATTCAAAACTAATTGGTATTTTCCAATATAGTTTAATATTTATAAAAACTATTGTGAATGAAATTCTAAATCAAACTACAAATTTTGATAAATAGTTATTTAGGAAGTTTAAAATTCCATTCATTTGTTATAAAGTTATTGTGAATTATATTAACAAAAATAACTGTTTTAATTGCTGTGAATGATTTTAAATGTAAAACTTATTAAAACAATTTAGCATTTTGCGCAAATTATAACATTTAATTCAAAACATTTTGGAGTTTTTCAATTTTGTTTTAAAATCTCTTAAAACTATTGTGAATTAGTTTCAAAAGCAAACTTATAAATTCTTTAAAATGCCATCACAACATTAAAGTCTCAAGAATTTAATTTAGGGCGAATATTTAGTAACAACTTTATAGCGTTTAATACTGGTTTCGAAATATGAGTTATTGTGAATTAAACGAAAATTAGGGAAAATGAAACAAACTTATCTCTATTCGAACAATTAAAATTATTTTTATCCTAAAATTAATGCAAATAATATAGAAAATAAAACGTTTTATATAGCAACGGATGATTTTGAACATTTTTAAAGATTATTGTGAATGCAATATTAAATTTAAATTAACATTTCTTAAAACTTTTGGGAAATGAACACAATTATTTATGCATACAAGTTGTTAGTAAATCAAAATGTATTCATTTCAATAAAAATATTTTATGTTTAATATTAAGCATAAATAAAGGTATGACAAATTTCTAAGCAATTTAGTGGTTATTTAAAATATAGTTTGCAAATTAGTATAAAAATAGCTTATGTTTTAACAATATCATTTGCAAACGCTTACCTGTTTTCAGTGATAAGGCTTATTCAAGATTATTTGCAATATTTTCATACAGGTCATTGAAATATTATGGTTAAATCATCAATTATATGACTGTTAAACTTATATTAAGCAAATTAACATAATACCAAAATTAATTTCACTTCTGCAGCTACTTTTTAAACATTTTTTTGCATTTAAGTATTTTCTTGTAAAGATATTAAAATAAGGGCAGTTTTTTTTTCTATTTAATTTTTATTTTTTTTTAATAACTTGCAAAATAAAAGCATATCCATTATTGTTTATTTTTTTTTTATTATTATTGTTTTGTTATTAATATTTAATAAACATCAGTTAATAAGTTATTTAACAAACTTTTTTTATATATACAACATAATTTTTTTTTATTTATTACTACTTTACCACCTATAACATGCTTGGCCTTAATTTTATTAATTTTGTATTATAATTTTCTAACAATATTTTTGTTTTAAGTTAAATAACATTTCTGTTAATAGTTATTATTGTTTTAACAAACTCCTTAGAACAACTTTAGTCTCCCCATCCCTCTTAAATTCCTAAATACTTAATAACTTGCACTCTGTTTAGCCTTTAAATTTTTCATAAACTAATTATTAAAAACAAAAAAAAAAAATGCTAATAATAATAAAAAAATATAGTATAACTTTACTAAGACAAAAAAATTAACTCATATATTAACTATTATGATTATAATTATTATTATCTATATACATATTATTATATACAAAATTATATAGAAGACATTCGTATGTACATAACATTATAAACAAATAAAATATAGTGTGAATTAATTTAAAAGAAAAGTGAATATAAAAAAAATGAGAAAAAAAAACAAAAACTAAGCCTTTTAGGTTTATTTATGTAAAAAATAATAATAATAAATAATAATAAATGATGTATAAGCAAACAAAATAAAAAAAATATATATTTAACAAATATTAAGACAGAAATCAGCAAACAACAAAAAAAAATCGGTTAAAACTGAATAAAAATTAACAATCCCGGTGTACTTAAGAAATGTTTGGAATTTTTTTTCTTAAGTAGCAAATAACCGCTCTAAAAATATTTAATACAAAAATAATATTAAAAAAAATGAACAAATATATGAATATTAATACAAAAATAAAAAATAACAGTCGTTCATTTGCTAAGTTTCTTTAAAAAACAGTGTAATTCTTGTTTAAGTTCTTTAACATACATATGTATAACACATATGTAAATTTAAAAAAGTTTTCAGCGTTGGCGTTATATTTTATTGAAAAGTATTATACTTCAATCAATTATCTATAGAAGAAGCTGGTGATAAAGGTAAAGAAAGGAATTGTTTTTTGGAAATGCTGTAAAAAAGGTAAGTTTCTTTAATATCATACAGTAAAACAGATTCAGATACAAATTCGCAAATTATTACTTATACCAGTCTTGTCACGAATGCGATATATGCACTAATCATCATCCCTTTAGTTTTATATCCCTAATAGACTCTTTAAACATGCATATGGCTTTTTGTTTTTTTTTTTTTTGCCCCACTCATAATAAACAAATATCGCGTACTACATGTTCCTTACAACATGAATTCGCTAATACGCGACTTGACTGTTTATTCATTAAAATAAGTAAACAAACAAATAAAAAAAATTATTTAGTACATATAGTATAGTAGTATGTATTATTAATAAAACAATCAAAATCAATTGCGTGACCAACCGACAACCGTCCATACAAGAGAAATATTAGTTAATTATTCACACAAACATGCACAGAGTAAATGTACATCATCATACAATGAGACTACGATTGCTCTAAAACAGATAGACGAACAGACTAGGGGAACAGACTGCCAAATGTAGACAGTTGGAAATGTTAAGGAAAAGTATTCTAAGTGTTATAACATGATAACTCAGAATCCAGAAGATAAAATATATGGATAGACAGAAAGACGGGCAGAAATAGATGATAGATATATAGATAGATAGATAGATAGATAGATAGATAGATAGATAGATAGATAGATCGATATGATAGATATAGATAGATAGATATCTATCTCGATATATAGATAGCTCGCTCTCTAGCTCGCTAGCTCGATCGATCGCTCTCGCTAGCTCGCTCGCTCGCTCGATCTCGCTCGCTCGCTCGCTCGCTCTCTCGCTCGCTCGCTCGCTCGCTCGCTCGCTCGCTCGCTCGCTCGCTCGCTCGCTCGCTCGCTCGCTCGCTCGCTCTTCGCTCGCTCGCTCGCTCCTCGCTCGCTCGCTCGCTGCCGCTCGTCGCTCGCTCGCTCGCTCGCTCCTCGCTCGCTCGCTCGCTCGCTCGCTCGCTCGCTCGCTCGCTCGCTCGCTCGCTCTCGTCGCTCGCTCGCTCGCTCGCTCGCTCGCTCGCTCGCTCGCTCGCTCGCTCGCTCGTCGCTGCTCGCTCGCTCCTCGCTCGCTCGCTCGCTCGCTCGCTCGCTCGCTCGCTCCTCGCTCGCTCGCTCGCTCGCTCGCTCGCTCGCTCGCTCGCTCGCTCGCTCGCTCGCTCGCTCTCGCTCGCTCGCTCGCTCGCTCGCTCGCTCGCTCGCTCGCTCGCTCGCTCGCTCGCTCGCTCTCGCTCGCTCGCTCGCTCGCTCGCTCGCTCGCTCGCTCGCTCGCTCTCTCGCTCGCTCCTCGCTCTCGCTCGCTCGCTCGCTCTCCTCGCTCGCTCGCTCGCTCGCTCGCTCGCTCGTCGGGTGCTCGCCTCCCTTTTTCCCCCGGTTTTCCCCCCGGTTTTTTCTGCTTTCCCCGTCGGTTTTTTCTTCCTGTTGCTTTTTCGCCTCTCGCCTCCCCCGGTTTTTTCCCTTTTTCCCCCCCGGTTTCGAATACTTTTATTTGCTTTGTATTCAAAATTATTTAAATGAAATTTTTAAGTAAATAATACAGCCCGTCTAAATTTTAAAAATATTCGAGTCGAGGAACTAGAGTATATTTTTCTACAGCTCTTTTCGTTAAACTTTTTTGATTTTCCTAATTAATTAAAATTATTTGTAAAATGGATAACTGTTTGATAAAATTTAGCAATCTTAAGATTATATTCCAATTACAATAATTAATTTACGGCTGAAATTTTATGGAAGCGTTGGAATGCCTATGCAAATTTCCTAAACAGGGCTTTTAAAATAAGCTAGGATTACATGTTTAACAGAAGTGTCCCACTTTTTTCCTAATTTTTTATATTAAAGAAATAATGTAAATCAGGCGACTAGATCTAAAGTTATAATCTTTAAACTGTTAAAAATCATTTCGGGCAATGTTTTATTAATCAAATTTAAACATAAACATTAAGTTTTTCAAATTAAAATATATTTTTTTAATTGTGATGAAAAACCGGTTAACCGGTTTTTTCTGAATTTGAAAAATATCAACCGGTTTTTTTAAATGTCAACTATTCGAACTATTCGAAAACCGGTTTTTGGAAAATGTCGAATAATCGATCACCCTAATAGATAGATAAATAGACAGACAGATATGTACTGAGGTATTCCAACAAAAAAAGGAACCAAATAAAGAATCCATTCCATTTTGTTTCGTTTTGGTAATGCAATCGAGCTTTCGTTACAATTTATACCCAGATGGGAAAATCTTATTGTCCGATTTTATCAATTTTCCAACTGGTCTTTCAAAAAAAGCATGTTTGTACCTTCGTGCACTAACAAACCAACATTCATACATACTTATGCAAACAGACATTTCATTTGATTTCATTCAATAAAATATGAAATATCACAGTCCCACCAAAAGTCAAAGAAGAAAACAAGATATAACCAGTCAACCTACAATGATGATAAAGTATTCGTTCGTTTATTCTGTGTATCTGTCACCTTATGAGACTGAGACCGAGAGTGTGTCTCCCAGAGTGTGTGTGAGTTGTGTGTGTCTGACAAATAAAAAATAAACGAAATTTTGCTTTTGTTTTCAAACAACCGTTTTGCGCAATTCGCAATTTATTTTTGTATATTTACATTTTATTTTATCGGTGTTTCTGGTAATGTAATATATAGAGGGGTTGTAAGTATTGTATGTGTCTATATTAAAAAAATACATACTGATATTTATGCATGTATGAAAGTATGACTGTTTGTATGTAATGACTCCTCGTTCCCACACTCCCATTAACAAATTGTAGACAAAATCTGTTTGTTCGTTGGTCGTTTCGCTCGTCGTTTCGTTCATTCCGTGTCTGTTTGTTGGTTTGACATGACTTGAAAATGTTTCTTAATGAGCAGTGGCTGAAATGTGTGTATGTAAGTGACTAAATAGAGAGTACTTTTTATTGGGGAAATTGCAATATTTTTGTTTTTAATAAAAATAATTAACTGAATATCTTTTATTACAAGTTTCTTCTTGTTCATTTACTTACAACTTAAACAATTATGTTATTAAGTTTGTTTTTGTTTAAAACATCATTATTAGCTATTTTTGTTTATGTTTTATTTTATATTTTTCTTAGAGTGTAGTTTTAATTCCATATTGGGCTCTTTTGGAATTGGAGCTAATTAGTGCGCACGCGTATGAAGGCAGCAAACAAAAACATTTTTACTTTATACACATGTACCTACACTTATTTTGTCTAACTATATACATTTATAAACTGATTTGCAAACAAAAAATATAAGTGTTTTTTTGAACGATAAACACCGTTTTACGATTGACCCTACACTTGGCTAAGGAAATTGTTATGTGTTAACATGATTAATGTTGTTTTTATGGTGGTAATAAAAAATAAATGTTTTTATTATTTTCATGTTTATAATTATAAGGTTTAGAGGGTGGATTTTTTATGCTTGTAATAAGTTGTGCAAATTTTAACCCTCTAAGGTATATTAACCCTCTACGGTATATTCCATGTTAAAATGCTATCTTTCTTAATGCAATCTAATCCGTCATTAAACAACATTATTCTCCTGATATAACAAAATATAAGATGATGTTCAAATACCTTTGCAATATATCCAATTATCTGTCAGTTCACCTCAGTAGTGTTTGGGTCAACATATTGATGGCGCATTCGTGTTCGAGCTGTCGTATGGAAAAAGCCGCATTGTGAAAACAATCCTATATGACTTTAAACTTTATCCTGCGGATGACTTACAATACTTGAAGGGAATTACCGAATTAATATCGAAAATAACAAGAATATTATGATTATTTTTACGAATATATTTTCTCCACTTACTCGATGTCCTCGACATTGTAGATCATATAAAAAACGGCATGATTTCCCGATAGAAGATGTGTTTTGGATGTTTAAACGTCCTCACAGTGCCAATCATTGAAATGCATCATACTTATCTGAAACCTACATATTTCTTTATACATATGGTGAAATTTTCGATTCGAATTGAAATGCAAACTAGGAATGATTAAACTTCTAGAACACATTTCCATCTTATCAATGCAATCTGATGACGCTTTTCCAGACATCCTTACCTACTGTAGTTGTACTTTTAAACCCTATGTTTGTTACTGTGAAGTCTGAAACTATCAAGCAATTATATTGGATCTAACAAGCGGTATAACATTGTCCAAATATTTTGTCAAAAAAATCATATATTTCAAATTTTAAATGATATTACCCAATGAAATTATTGAGATTTTCAGTTTGATTTCATTAATTTAATACTGAGGTGGTTTTATTTTACGATTCGATAAACAACAATTTTCGAATTTGTATGTTAAATACATTATTTCGAAAGATTTGGCTTAATCTTCATGATTTCTGCAAAGAAAGTTTTACTATCAATCGGATATTCGAGATGTCCAGCTACTTAATCAATTTTCAAAATTCTTAATTTAACAATCTAAATTATTGGTACTAATTTTTTAATGATTTTAGATGAATTCCAAATTTACTTGTGGTTAATCACAAATCGGGAATTGGTGATCAATCAAACTCTTGTATCGAAATCACAAAAATGAAACTTTCAATATACATATTTTACTCGATCTCAAATCTGAAACTGTTCCGATGTTATGACATCTAAAACTACAAGATTTTCAAAAAGAATTCCAAACTTTTTCATAAAACATCAATGTTATTGAACATTAAAGGTTTAATAAACCAGAGTTATGGTTTGATTGAAATCATTTAAAGCCCAATAAGGGTGGAAGGGGGTGGTGTTTTAATTTCATTGATTTATAGTTCACGTGTAAGGTATTTTCACAGTTTAGTATATCCCAAACATATGTATTGTTTTTGTTGTTGTTGTTGCTGTTTTTTGCTATCCCAACAGTCCCAAAGGGAAAATTGTTACTTCATAAGAAGGAATGAAAATGAACCGAAAAATATATAGCAAAAAATGGGGAAAAAAGAAGTAAAATCTCCGCATTATAGTGCTTACAACTCATAATTTCGCTCACACATTGTCAGTTGATGAGTGCTTATTGTATGGTGCTAATGTTTCTATCGACTAATGTCGCTTAGTTCGTACGTTCGTTGGTTGGATGGATGAATGGTTGGAAATGGTTGTTTGTTTGTTTGTTTGCTTGTTAGTAGTAGACCGACTCTATTTTGCATTCTGATTCAACTTTGAAACACACTTCAGTCTAATAATACCTCCAACTAAGTAAGATTGCCGACGAATCAAAAGCGGAATATTATATTATATGACGACGATGTGACAACGACATTAAATCAAATACATACACAAGTGTCTGTGCGTGAGATCAACAAAAAATATATTGAAATTTATAAAATATATAAAAAAAATAAAAGAAAAATTCAACAAACCCACATTAAAAGTGTTATGATTGCAATGAAAATTTAAATAAAAACGATATTAAAAACAACCTACAAAAAACATATAGCAAACTACATTCACAAAATGTAGGCCCGAAAATAATGAATTGAAAATGTTTTATACTTTATTCCAATTCCAATACAAAAAATTAAAACATTTGCATGAAGAGAAACAGTCTGTTGGAAAAAAATTGAAGAAGAAAGAAAAAAACTAAATCATCAGAAGTCAGAACACAGCAAAGTGAGTGAACGTAATTGAAAATGAAAGCTCATAATTTATACAAAAAATTCAAATGATATATAACAAACAATACACTTACTTCTTACATCTTTCTACTGCAATCATAGAGATACGCAGATACCAAATATGAAAAATGAAACAAATTAACACCAACAACAACAACAACAAAAGCTAAAAAAACAAAATAAAAATTATTAAAGTTTTCTTCTTGAAATTTTTCTAAAAAGAAAATTACATTGTATAAGTAAGAAAAAACTTTGTATACATATACTTCATATACATACTTATATATTGAAACATCCGCTGTTGAAATACTCATCATCCATCAGATACTATTCTATAGTACATATACAATATTCATACTTACATACATACATACATATATATCTATCCATCTATATGTAGGGAAGTATGAAAAATCGATGCCAGACTCTGTAACTTCAAAGCGGCCAGTCATCGTATTCGTCAATGTGCTGCTGATGTTTGCTTAGATTTCAATAATTAAAACAAAATAATAAAAACAAAATAATAATACAATTGAACAAACTTTCAATTTAATTTAATAAAAATCCACAACAACGACATCATAACAACATTTAATTTAAAACGTATTAAACGAAAAACGAATTACCTTCTTCTTATTAAGTTTAAAACTGCAAAAAGCAAAAAAAAAAAAAAAATATTGAAATAATAAGTGTATAGAAAATTAGTTCTTATAGAACCGGAAAAAAGTAATCCTTTTGCAAAAACTAAAGTAGACAACACGTCCTTTACTTTAAATGACAAGTGCATCCGTTATTGATAATGCTCCCACAATCATTCACAACCTTGTAACACATCAAAAACATTAGAGGCCAACTATTATTCAAACTTTAATAAATGGACTTTCGATTTATAGTTACGGTAGTAACTAAATCTCGATAGAAAAAACAACAACAATCATTTCATCAACTGCCGCAGCAGCAAAAGTATCATATTTTCGATTCTATTGAACATTTCTCCAAACAGAACCACAAATGTAGGTTTAGTATTTTTTATTGTTGTTTTTTTTTTATGTATACGAGATTAAACGATTTTCTTTCTTTAAATACACACACAACAAAACAAAAGGGAAATCGAAGAGGAGGAAATGTTAGATGCTGTTACATTTCCTATTGATGAAATACCCGAACCCATTAAAGTACTAGATGATATTATATCCGAATTTGAGGATCTATCATTGAGGCCACAATTACAAAACAATGGAGAGAATCAATCAGAAGATGATGGCTACATGAGTCTTAGTCGCAAAAAGTAAGTTATTGGTTAAATTCAGTAATTTCGATAGATAGATAGATAGATAGATAGATAGATAGATAGATAGATAGATAGAAGATAGATAGATAGATAGATAGATAGATAGATAGATAGATATAGATAGATAGATAGATAGATAGATAGATAGATAGATAGATAGATAGATAGATAGATAGATAGATAGTAGAGATAGATAGATAGATAGAAGATAGATAGATAGATAGATAGATAGATAGATAGATAGATAGATAGATAGATAGATAGATAGATAGATAGATAGATAGATAGAGATAGATAGATAGATAGATAGATAGATAGATAGATAGATAGATAGATAGATAGATAGATAGATAGATAGATAGATAGATAGATAGATAGATAGATAGATAGATAGATAGATAGATAGATAGATAGATAGATAGATAGATAGATAGATAGATAGATAGATATAGATAGATAGATATAGATAGATAGATAGATAGATAGATAGATAGATAGATAGATAGATAGATAGATAGATAGATAGATAGATAGATAGATAGATAGATAGATAGATAGATAGATAGATAGATAGATAGATATAGATATATAGATAGATAGATAGATAGATAGATAGATAGATAGATAGATAGATAGATAGATAGATAGATAGATAGATAGATAGATAGATAGATAGATAGATAGATAGATAGATAGATAGATAGATAGATAGATTAGCTTCTTCAAGACAAATGTTCTTAAAATCTTTTTATTGTCTTCACAATTTCAAATGTAAATTTAAACGAATGAACTTGCTTTTAAATTCTTCACTTTTTTCCAGCATGAAAGAGAAACGCGATTCGGAGGAAATGTCCCAAACGAGTTCAAGTTGTGCTCCAACCGTGACGCCTAACGAGAGTTTTGATGCTGTTGACTTGGCTCGTTTTGAGACAAATGGCAATTGTAGCAAAGAATTTATCGAATCGAAAACAACAGCAGCCACAACGCCCACTAACAATGCCAATATAACAGACGTTAGTAATATAGTGCAAACAACTTTAGTGAGTAGTAAAACGTCGATTAAATGGCTATAGGAAAAAAAAACTTAACAATTACAAAATTAAATTTTCACAGCCTAAGGCACGTACTTCAAACTCAACGGCACCAAGCAACAATTCTAATTATTCTAGTCTTCCATGTTGTGGACAACGTACCACCAACACAGTTGGTGACCTAAAACTACGTGTTGGCAGCTGTAATGGTGAAAGGAATGCGCTGGGTATTGATATCAGTGCTGTTCACAAAGCAGTGCTAAAGGGACGTGTTGCCAAACTGCCCGGTAAGTAATTGAAAAATTTGAATAGTTTTAAAAATATTAAACGTAATAATGATTAGAGATTCACATGGCCCTAGAACCCATACTAAATGAGCATCCTGTAACCATATATCCCGGTCCCAAAGATGGCCCCTGCTGGGGCGCGTAATAGTCGGCCAAAACGTTTACAAGCTTCCGTAGATAAACACAAGGAAGTTTGTCATATTCTTAATCCAGGTAACACATCGGTTTCATCTTCATCGTCTTCAAGTTCACCAGCTAGTACTGGAACCTCTTCTGATAATCAGAATCATAAAACCAATTCCTCCTCTTCTAATAATACGTTGGATAAATTTTTCAAAAATACCACAGACGACGATGATGAAGAAGAGGAAGAATTGTCTGAAGACTCGGCAGAAGATCCCTCAGGCATAACTATTTCTTCGGAGTCAACGTTACTGACACCTAGGGGCATAGCTTGGGAAATTCATTTCAAGGATTTCAAAAAGAAAACGAAACAACATCAACGTGAAATAAAAAAGGTATGTCAATCTCTCCATAAAAGCTGAGGGAATACTTATTAAACAAATACTTTTAGAAATCTTCGACGGCCCATACAAAACAGGGTAATCTGAAATCATCTAAAGATGATTGCAGACATTTACAAAATGTTGCTAATAATGAGGAAGAATTTCGTTGTTTCGAAGAAAGTTCTGAAATTCTAAATTCCTGCGTTTTCCGTCAATCAAGTATGCTGGGCAAGGGTACATTTATCATTCGACGTGGTTCCACTAAACGGCCACCCCGAGCTATGGATATTTTCTCCAATTATGATACATCCAAAGATGGTTTAAGTGAAAGTGAACCAGATGTCGATTCTGAATCAGAACGTGCCAAATATATGGCGAATGATATGAGAAAAGATCCTTTACCATGTGATATTATAAAAGATGGCAATATACGACATAGTTTGGATATAGGAAAACCATTAACTTCTCCTAGAGAGCGTTTATCATTGAATTTGGAATCGCATCATGCTCACCACAATTCACTAAAAAAGGATCTGTCTCCCATACAGCATCTTAGTAAATCGAATATAGAAAGTAAGTTAAATCAATTTGATTATCAGTTGTACGCAGTTTTAAATGTGTTTAAATTAAAGCGTCCAAAAAAGGCAGCTTAAAATCATTGGATGGTCGTACTAGTTCCGAATCTATTAATATTGTAAGAACTCCTTGCCATGACGAGGCCAGTGGTTTTGATCTTAAGTCTTCGGGAGCCAGTGTCATAGATCCCACAAATATGTTTGTTTTTAAGCAGTCATCAAATGGTGCCATAAAAGGAGCAGACTTTAGTGGTAAGGCAAAATAATATAAACAAAAATGCTGATAAAAAAACGTTAACACTTTTTCAGAGCTGCGTTCAACTTCTACCACACCTCACACAGATCTGGCTCCTACCCTGGAAGAAGATGAGGAGCAATTAAGTGATCTGAGTTATAGTTGTGCTCCTTTGAAACAAATCGAAAACAATATTAGTGCTCTCTTGCGTGGTGAAATTGCCGTGGCACGCATGGCTGATATAGCAGGACAGCCTGTAGCAAAACGTCCTTTAGAATTTCGTCCTGGAGTACATAAATCGGAAAGTGCCAAAGAAATGAAATTATCACAAAATGTATTCGGACCCTTACCGCCATCACCGCCCTCTTCCAACCCGGATACTTTTGTAAGTTTAAGAGATTTAACTTTTAAGAATTGTTCTTAAAGTTATATTTCGTTTCAGGACTACAATGATTTGCCTTTACCACCCTCGCCCTCAGACGATACTTCGGTGGGCGAAGATGATATAAAACCGCCTGTCAAACCCTTTGTGCAAACCTCTGCAGAAGTTCATACCCAGTCAGTATCGCGAGAAGAATTACGTCCTCAACGGTCAAAGGAACGTGAAAAATCTCGACCTGTTCACCGTCATATGTCTGATGAATTGCCTTTACCTCCGCCACCACCACCTCCAACAGCATTTGAGAATTTGCCACCTGCCGTGCCACCGCATCGTCACGGTCATTCATCGAATACTATGAAATCTTGGTCAATTGATTCGAATTATAAACGGAAATCCCCGCGTATGATGGGAGGCTATGGCAGTGGTGTGACAACACCCACTAGTTCTCATGGACCTTCATACGAAGGTAGCGGGGGTGGAGGTTATGGCACCAGACGTTATGTATCCTATGGAACTAAACGCAGTTTAAAACAGTCCCCCAGAGAGGAACATCGTTTACAAACATCCTGTAGTCTACCCGAAACTCCAATATTTGCTCGTGGGTAAGTTATCTGGAATATATGTATATAGTTCTAATTTTGATATTTTGAGGCATTCATTTTTATTAATTATTTAGCTGTGACATACCCCGTACTCCATATAGACGCCAAAACGAAAATACTCCCAGCGGTTCTCGCACGGCCCCTAGATCCAGTACTTCCAATAACATTAATATGGGCAATTCAATTGTGGGCATATCGGGTGGTAATACTTTCGGTGGGGCTATGTGTCGTCAACGTTCCATTAATCATGCTTTAGCTTCCAATGAAATGCTTAGACTTGCCGGCGCTCCACAGCGGGGCTGGTATCCTAAACAGCGTTCTATGCGTCCAGCCTCTACAGAGAATATAGATCGTATTTCAACCATGAGACCATGGGATGGAACTCCTGGTATGACCGGCACAGGTCAGGCAAGGAAACCCTTAACACTACCACCCAATTTGACACCATCATTTCTAAATAAATCACCCAGAGAAGCTTTACGTAGAGTTACTAGTTTATTAATAACCAAGAAAAGTAAGTAAACATCAAATATTTATAAGGAATAAAGAAGTAAATCTCCTTTTTTCCTCTCCAACAGAACCAAATAAGGATAAAAGAAGCAAGTCTGCTTATACAGCCGATCATGCATTAGAGGCACATTATTATCAAGATATCGAAAGAAGTAAGTTTAAATTATTTGATATTAAAATCATGTTTATTTACTTATAATGCTTTTTATAGGCTCCTCTGTTAGCACTGCAAATACAACAACAAAAGACTCAAAACGTGGCCAAAGTAATACCGCTGATAAGCCGAAGAAAAAAGGCATATTTAAAACTTTATGGAAACGTACGAAACATTTTTCATTGGATCAGTAAATACTAAACTATTTTATTAATCTACTACTATATTAGATTTTTTATATATGAGAATTTTTAACCAAATGCCCTCCAACAAACAAAAAAGTCTAAGCACATCCTCTTCTCCCTCAAACAAACAAACATTCACTCTTAACGTAAAATTTATTTCACACATTACCAAACAATTCATAACATTAAATACATACATACGTATACATTTATAGTATAATAGTTATTATAAATCCTAACAAAAAGAAAACCAAAAAAGAATATCTTAACTCTTTTTTATCTACATGTAATGCACAAAGGCGGGAATCTCAAAGACTGAAATTATATGCAATTTGTCAACCAAAACTTTTTAACACAAAAACACACTTAAAAAAAAACCTACCAATCACTTACTAATGAATAAATAACGAAACTAATGTGTACACTACGTAGAAGTCGCAAGACGTATATGTATTCTAACGTAACGTAAATGTATTCTAACTACTTACAAACAATGTTTGGAATAATGTTGAACAATTTTTTAAAAATACATAAATAATTAAAATTAAATTCCTGGCAATGGACGAATTTTAAAATATCTATACTAAATACAGACGTAAATTTTATATTATTATAATTTTTTTAACTTATTTTGGAAGAACAATAATTTTGTAGCACTTTTTTACAACTATATAAAGTACATTTTGAATCCTTATAGATAGCAAAGTCTATTTAGCAGTATGGTATCTGCAAAAGACCCCAGATGTATTCCGAATTCAAATATAGCATCATTATCTACCACAAGTTTTCGAGATGATAATTATATACATATTAATATATTAAACAAAGACTTCTTAGAGATCTTTTATTTAGTGTTCATAGTTTCCAGGAGGAGAATTCTGTAGTCCTGACTAAAGAATATTCTATAGTCCAGACTAAAGACTGTTCTATAGTCCAGACTTTGGACTATTCTATAGTCCAGATTAAGGACTATTCTATAGTCCAGACTAAGGACTGTTCTATAGTCCATACTATGGACTGTTCTATAGTCCAGACTATAGACTGTTCTATAGTCCAGACTATAGACTGTTCTATAGTCCAGACTATAGACTGTTCTATAGTCCAGACTATAGACTGTTCTATAGTCCAGACTTTGGACTGTTCTATAGTCCAGACTATAGACTGTTCTATAGTCCAGACTATAGACTGTTCTATAGTCCAGAGTATGGACTGTTCTATAGTCCAGACTATAGACTGTTCTATAGTCCAGACTATAGACTGTTCTATAGTCCAGACTATAGACTGTTCTCTAGTCTAGATAATGTATAGCTTAGTGCTAGTGGATATTGTTATCGAAATATCGTTTTACTAAAGCTTCTTTAGACCACAATATAAAATAGGTTCATTCCAATACCATTTCCACTCTCTTTCGGTATGGAAATCGTTGAAGAATATTTATTACAATCACAAATATAATATTTTTATAGATTGAATGAGAAAATACGTAAATGTAAAAATAAATAACTACTAATAAATTCAAAATAAAATTTGAAAAAAACTGAGAATAAAAATTGAGGTCTATTTCCCTCTCTCTTTCAAGTCAACTTAAAAAGCTTATAGAAAGACATTGGGTTAATTACAGTTAACAAAAAATTGGTTTAAATAATAACAGTTATTAAGGCTAGAAAGAAAATAATTGAAATTAAGAAAAATAAAATAAAAAACATTAAATATAACAAGTATTGTATTCTGAAAATTTACAGGAACTTAAAAAGAATAAAACCCAAAAATTAAAATATATTAGAGCAAATATTTAAAAAAAAAAGCTTAAAATGAGCTGTTAATGATATTTTAACAAATTGTTGAATCGATTTTTTTGTGCAATAAGTGTGTGTGTATTTCAAATTGACAGCTCCAAAGGAGAAAAAATAATGTATTATACAGATGATTACTTTTTATAGTGTTTGAATAATTAAATATACAACAACCAAAAAATAAATTAATTGTTATAATAACAATAAGATAAAACATTAAAAGCTTTTTGTCTAAAAATAAACGTGAAAGCACTAAGACTACGTGTTTGTTTTTCTTTTTCATCTTAATTATTTACATAAATTAATAAATATAAATATGACAAAAAGCCAAAATGAATTATAAATGTAATTAAAAATAATTAAAGAAAATCACAAGTTTATTGATAAAAATGAAATAAATTGCTTTAATGGAAATAATACAAAAACAAAACTAGTCGTTGATTTAACAAAACTTTGCAATTTATTAAATGAAAACAATTTTAGCATAAAAGTAAAATTATTAAATAAAAAAAAAAAAAAAAATAGATTTTTCACCCAAAAACAAAAAAATTATATTAAAACATATTTAATTAAGGAAGTATACCTCAGTAAGAGACGATGATAATAATAATGCATTTATTATAAATAATAATAATAAAATAAAAACAATTAAAAATGTTAACATAAAAACAAAAAATTAATTTAAAAAATATCTTTGTCAACTAACAAGTGACTGATAATGAAAAAGTGTTACTCAAATTTTACGTTTTTTTAATATTAGAGAAAATTCAAATCTTTTGAAAAAAAAACTGTTACAACAACACACTTACCACTTTAATACAATTTAACTGAAATGAATTCCTTTTCTTTTTTCCGGTTATAACACCTTTGGACTCGATTTTATAGTTATCTTCTATAATCCAGATTAAAGACTATTCCACATGAGCAGATAATAGATAGTTTTATAGTCCAGACCATAGACTGTTTTATAGTACAGACTATAGACTGTTTTATAGTACAGACATAGACTGTTTTATAGTATAGACTATAGACCGTTTTATAGTCCAAACTATAGACTGTTTTATGGTATAAACTATAGACTATAGTCCAAACTGTAGACAGCTTTATAGTTCAGACTATAGACTGTTCTATAGTTCACACTATAGAATGTTCTATAGTTCACACTATAGACCGTTCTATAGTTCAGACTATATAGACTGTTCTACAGTTCACACTATAGAATGTTCCATAGCTCATACTATATAGTCCAGACTATAGACTCTTCTATAGTCCAGACTATAGTATATAGTCTATATAGATAGACCAGACTATATACTGTTTTATAGTTCATACTATAGACCGTTTTAAAGTCCAAACAATAGAATGTTTTATTGTCTAAACTATAGACAGTTTTATAGTCAGACAGTTTATAGTTTAGACTATAGACTGCTCTATGGTCCACACTATAGAATGTTCTATAGTTTACACTGTAGACTGTTCTATAGTTCAGACTATAGACTGTTCTATAGTTCACTCTATAGACAGTTCTACCGTTCACACTATAGAATGTTCTATAGTCCAGATTATAGACTGTTCTATAGTCCAAATTATAGACTGTTCTATAGTCCATATTATAGACTGTTCTATAGTCCAGACTATATACTGTTTTATAGACCGTTTTATAGTCCAAACTATAGACTGTTTTATGTTCTAAACTATAGACTGTTCAATAGTCTAGCCCAAACTATAGACGGTTTTAGAGTCTAGACTGTACAGTGCTCTACAGTTCAAGCTTTAGATTGTTCTATATACAAGACTATTCAGTTTTATTACAAAGAAAATTTTTCACAAATACCGAAAAAATTTCAAAAAATTTTCACCTTTTTTTGAGTAGCACAATTGCCATTTTTTTAAATTTATATTTGTTTTTAACAGCACTTACATAACATCACATCATTAAAAAAATTAACGTTGAAAGCAATTCTTTTCAATTAATACATTACAAAAAAAAATATACAATAAAACACCATTATATATAAATAAAAAGAAATTAATTAAAAAACACATTTAATAAACACTTTATATTTGATAGATTAAAGGAAGAAAAATTAAGGAATTTATTTGAAAGAAAAACAACAGTATTCAATTTAAACATAATGCTCACTTTTTCTATTAAAACCCTCAAAATGAAAGAATCAAACAAAAAGTTAGTTAAAAAACGACTTGTTTTAATTCATTAAATATTAAATGCAAATGATTTAAAGCAAAAAAACTGTAAAGATGAAAAGGAAAGAAAAAAAAACTAGTGCCACCTTAGAAAATAATTCCAAGACAAGAGAATAAAGTTAAGTTTAACTTTTTTATTATTAAAAAAATTAATTATACAAAAAATGTTCATATAATATATTTATTTATAGTATTATATTTTTCAAAAACAAATGATAATCATCACCACTTAATAAACATATTTAATATGTATGTAGTTCTTTTTTATTTATTTTAGTTTTAATATTTATTTTCAAAAAAAAGAAGAAAAACAAAAAAAGTAAGAAAAAAAAACACAACATTCAAAACTAAAACGCAAACATTTTGAGACAGACATTTGTTTCTTTCTTTATATATATATTGAACCCATTTTAATAAACAATTTATAACCACAATGGATTGATTGATTAATTATAGCATGAAAAAAAAACGAACAAAATAAAAACAAAACACACTTAAAAATTATTATTATTAATATTAAATTAAAAAAAGAAATGAAACAAAAAAAGAAGAAAATTAAGTAAAAATAAACACAATTCTTATAGATTCTGGTTTGTTTTATTGGACAATTTTTTTGGGCTAAAACAAAAGCAATAACTAATAAACAATTCAAAAATGTTCTTTGTTTTATAATTAATAATTACCATTTGAATTTAAATTTTAAATTGTATATATAAAATAAAATCAATAATGTGTTATTTAATAATTTGTTTTTTTTTTTTCTAGTTCTGCTAAAAGCCAAAAGAAAAAAATAAAACAACAATAGTAAACATATTAATTTAAGGAATAAAAAGCAGCGATCGTCTTAAAATAATGAAAAACAACTTTAAAAGGACGGGGTAACTAAGCTAGAAAGGAGAAGGAGCGGGGGGAAGTAGTTAAGTGAAATAGGGTGAGTTCTTTATTACATGATTTTAAATAGTTTGCTGGCAAAATTTTTCTCTTATTTTTCACTGTTTGTTTTTATTATTTTGTGGTTTTGTTTTCTTTAATATCATACAGGAAAATTATATCTCTCCACATGATGGTTCGTGTAAACGTAAGTGAGTGACTGGGTGGTGTTGGTGGTGGTGGTGGTGGTAGTTGATGACATATACATATACTTGAGGTCGAATTATGCCACATAGCTGTATTCATCACCTGAATTGGGAGTTCGTTCTATGTACTGTTTATCAATCAATGATTCGATACATTTCTTAATAATTGTGATGCTAGGTGTAAAACTAACATTTGGCTGCGATAATATCTACAACAAAATAAATATAATAATATTATAAATAGAAAACAAAAACACATTTATATTACACATTGTTTATATATATATATATGTACATATGTAATAGGTATGATAATGCAAATTGCACACTTACCTCTTGTATTAGAGCATTATGTTTAAGAACTTTACGAGATTTCATTATGCGCACTATGGCTGCTTGTAAATATAATTTACGATCTTCATCAACAGCATTTATCGTATGTTCAACCTGCAAAGTAAAAAATAAATAAAAACATACAAAATTTAAGAAAAAAAAAACTTGCTATAGCAGCTAGCTACCTACCTCTTGTGGCGTTTCTTTTTGTAAAGCTGATGTAATTTTGAATTTGGTACGTTTATTTGTGTAATCTAAATTCAATTCAATTTTCGTATTATCATCTAGATTTTCACTACTGGCATTGAGAATTTTCGATTCAAGCAATGATTGCATATGCTTTTGGAAGGTTTCAGCATTCAATTGTAGTGTAGTTTGTATTTCTTTGCAGGTCATTGAGTCACAAGATTCGAATAGCAGCAACATGGCCATTTGATAGGTTTGCATAGTCACAATATAGGTCTTTTTCAAATAGCCCAATTTCAACTCACCATGGCACATGTGATGCAACCAGGTAAGTTTACGACCACTAAATGAATTGTGATAGAAGGTTTCAAACTGTAAGTATAGAAAAAAGTAATTAATGAGATTATTCGGTGATATTGGGGATTTTAGATGAAAATCAGTGTTGCCAATATTTGTTCATCATTTACCGTTAAACCATGTAACAAATTTAATCACTTTAGACTAGACTTTAGATTAAACTACAAACTAGGGTTTCTAAGCGGAAAAAATTTCCCGGGAATTCCCGGGAATATATATTTTTTTGGAAATACCGGAAAAAATTTATAGGGAAATAACAATTTTTATTATATTTGCTTAAAACATCAGGTAAATTGCACTGCTGATAGTTTTACTTAATAGAAATGACAATTTAAAGAGCATATGGGCAATTCCATACGGTTGTATGTGACATTCGCACACCTTCAGAGTGGTATAGATTTAGTAAAATTAGGAGTACTTGGAAAACAATTTTGTCATTCTGTCCAATTTATAGAATAATATATTTGCAAAAGGAGTCATACCATTCGGAACCTTGTTTTCCAAAATATGGATTAAAATATAGCGATATCATACGTGACAAAAAACGGAAGTGTTTTTAAAGTACATGTAAATATTTACGAAAATCTGCGAATTCTGTAGGTGTATCTTTTTTGTTTTAATTTCTTACACTATGGGACATATTTTTCATTAGTAATCCATAATTTTTAAATAAAAAAAGAAATTAATATAATTTTATAATGAACATATTTAAATATCGTACGTGACACATCATATGTGACAGATTTTTCTCCTGATTTTTTTAGGTTATAAAATATATATTTTGGAGTAGGAAAGTGTAGTCGGACATGTCCGACCTATATACATGTTTAAACAATTTATAGATAAAAATAAAAAACTGGAGTTATATGGCAACTAGGGTCAAATATGGACCGTTCCTCATAAAATTCTAGGGTGTGATTTTAATTCATATAAAAATTATTTGTGCCAAATTTTATCATAATACTAGTGATTAGAGGTGAGTTACGGACGTTTAAGTGTTTTTCTGAAATTAAACTTTGAATGGATGGATCAAATGAGGTCCGATCGTTATGAAAATCGGCATAAAGGTTTAGGCTTATAAACGTTTTAGATTTGAAGGGATAGTATTATAATTAACAGAATTATGAGCTAAAAAGTGATATTTTCGATTCCGTTTGTATGGCGCCGAGGTGTAAAAATAGACCGATTTCAAAAATTTTCAACAGTCTTCGTCTTTGATGCTACAGAAGATCATATACCAAATTTTGTTGAATTATCTTCAAAAATGCAGAAGTTATAAGGGTTTTATTTTTTCAGTCGTAGTTTACCTTTTCATGGAATTGCCCATATATGAACCAGTGTGTCAGGCTTGGTGCTAAGAAATTCAATTTTAGTAGGACTACTTAGATATTATAGTTTAATTTATACAAGTAAAAGAGTTATATTTGTTTGTAATCGATAAACTCAGGAACTAAGGCACCGGATTGGACAAAATTTCATATATATGTATGTTTCACGAGACTAGACTATAGACTAGTCTATAGACTAGACTATAGACTAGACTATAGACTAGACTATAGACTAGACTATAGACTAGACTATAGACTAGACTATAGACTACACTATAAACTAGACTATAGACTAGACTATAGACTAGACTATAGACTAGACTATAGACTAGACTGTAGACTAGACTGTAGACTAGACTGTAGACTAGAATATAGAATAGACTATGGACTCGACTGTAGACTAGACTATAGAATGCCCTAATTGCCCAGATTTGACGGATAAACACTGATGAAAATATCCTTTTTAAAAGAATTTTATATTTTCGAAAAAAAAATTTCGAAGAAAATTAGAAAATTTTGAAAAATATTCGAAAAAATACTTTATATACAAAAATAAAATATCGAAAAAGGAAAGATTGAAAATTTTGAAAAACTCGAATATATATTAATTTAAATAGAATACTTTTATTTATATAGGTTCCATAATAATTAAAAAAATCAAAATAAATTTGATTTTCAAAGAATCTTCTAAATTTAAAAAAATATATTTTCAAAAAAAAAAAAAAAAAAAAATCCAAAACTTAGGAAAATTTGATTTTTCGAAATTTTTCATTAAAAAAAATCCGTAATTTTTCGAAGAAAAGGAACCTTTCCCAAAAAATTAATTTTTTTAAACAAACTGAAATTTTTTAGAACAAAATGTAATTTGGAAAAATAAATTATTTATGTATTTATATTTTTTTCGAACAAAAAATATTATTCAAAGAATTGTCTTCTTTTTAAAACAAGTAAGAAAGTATAGTCGGGCGTGGCCGACCATATGATACCCTACACCAGTTATGAATATTAAATGTGATTTATTTTTCATAATAAAGCATTTATCTTCAATATTCCCTTGTTCCGATACATTTAAGCAATTTATGGATGAAAAACTAATTTTCTGAAAGAGGCTTTATATGGGGGCTAGGGGCAAATATGGACCAAGCCCGATAAAATTTTGTGAATATATTTATATTTACATAATATTTTATTGTGCTGAATTTTATCGCGATATTTGTGTTTATAAGTTAATTTGGGACATTCAAGTAATTTTCTGAAGGGGACTTTGTATGGGAGCTAGGGTCAAATGGGGCCCGATCTTTATGAAATTTGGAAGGGTCATCAAGACTTCTATAAAACTTAGCTGTGCCGTATTTTATCGATATATCTGTATATTTGACATAATTATGAGCTCAGAAGCCCTTTTCGGGGGGTTCTGTTCTATGGGGGCTAGGTGAAATAATGGACCGATTTTAACCATTTTCAATAGGCTTCGTCCTTGGGTCAAATAAAACGTGCGTGCCAATTATCCAATCATCTTGAAAATTGCGACCTGTACCTTGCGCACAAGGTTTACATGGACAGCCAGCCAGCCAGACGGACGGACGGACATAGCTTAATCGACTCAGAAAACGATTCTAAGCCGATTGGTATACTTTAAGGTGGGTCTAGGACGAATATTTTTGTATGTTACAAACATCAGCACAAATCCAATATACCCTCCCCACTAAAGTGGTGTAGGGTATAAAAAGGTGATTTTTCGAAGAATATAAACATTTTCGAAGTAAAGGTAGTTTACAAACAAAACAACTTTTCGGAAACAAAAATTAATTGACCACTTACCATTCTTATAGCTTTCTCAAATTCTTGTGGTACTGCAAAGGGTATAACAACCTGTGTGGGACCCAAAGGCCAAGCTCCAGCTTGTAAAACTTTTATTGAAAGGTTAATGCCTAAAAATAAAATAAATAAATTAAAAGTAAATGCTATTGCACAATATAAATTATTCCTTCTTACCTAAATCTATATTCTCTTGTTTTAAGTAATTATTAAATTTATTATTTAAATCGGCCGATAATGAAATATCCGTAAACATGCGATGTAATTTGTTAGTAAACTCATAACCACAAGCTTGCTGCAAATAAAAATTAAATAAACAAAAAGAAAATGTACACAAATATCACTTCAATTACCTTTAAACGATTTATCATGGCCTCTTCAGCATCCATACTCTGCGACAGTTCGTGTATCAAACGTTTGGCCAATAAACGGCTATAGAATTTCTGATAGACATCCTTATCTTCAATATATTTAAATATCGTTATATTATTGGTCAGTTTCTGGTCAATTTCAGCTTCAGAGGTTTTTGATTTTTTGAGCAGTGTATCACAGTACTTTGCCACATATTCAGCACTGCGGCAGGGTTGCTTATCACTGGGTCTACGATTGATAACACTAGCACACGCCTTATCCAAAGCGCTCAAAAACAAGGGATCATTTTCGAACACCTCTGCAATTAATTGAGTATATTTCTGGTGTACTTTCAACATGTCCTCGACGAATTGTATGTGAATGTTTTCACTCTTAAGAGTTGAAATTGTTTCTAGTCCTTCGTTTTTAATGTGATCTAGAAACGTTTGTATAAGCATGCCTTTTAAATGGTCTGGTATGGGTTTTAAAATGATGTACATATTGCGTAGATCTTTACGATTTTCCTGGGACACCATTTGTTTGCATTCCGAATACAAGAAATCTAAACGTTCATTAATAAACTTCTCTTCGCATTGCTTAAGGAGTTTAGGTAGAGAGCTAATAGAAATATAAAGAAAATGATCGAATATGCTCAAACTTTGATGTAGTTAACTCACCTTGAATGTAGGAATTTCTGAGCTCGTTTATTTTCCTCATCTAAAATCTTGATGACTTCCTCAATATATTGACTAACAGTACATCTTTCCAGCAAAGCTGTCGCTTCGGTGTGATAATACTCGCCGCTGGCCAATAGCAATGGACACTCGAATAGCCACTGATAGATTTTCAATGAGCCCATCTTATTGTAGGCCTGAACATCAACAAAACTATGCATAACGCCACTAATAATCTTAACGCGTTCTTCGTCCAGTCCAGTGCTGCCTACACGATCTTGTTTGATGCCATCCAAAATGTGTTTTACCAAATCAAAACTTAGAGGTTCAATCATTTTTGTGCGCCATATATCCAGGCCCAATTCTCCAATCTCCATTTGTTCATAAGTCTCTGTGGTCAGATTGCCGTAAACAACATCGGCATCAGAGATTTTTTGTTTCTTGATATGCTGTTGGTTTAGGTAGGAATAGAGATTGTGCAGATGTTTAATACCATTACTGTACTCGGTCCAAGCATCGTAGTAACGTTTCAACAGATCCGGCTGTTCACCTTCGTTGGCCTCCATGCCGGGAGGATTAACTCGTGTATGCAGCATATTATCTACATGTTGCTTGAGAAATTGTTTAGTTTCCTCATACAAGAGATCTGCAAATGGTTCGGGATGGGCCACACATAAATTGTACACATTTCTGCAAGCACAAAAACAAAATTAGAAAGTTTTCCATTTGTTTATCTTTATTATTGCAACACATAACAAAATACTCACGTAAAGCTGGTATTCCAAACATTTTTTTCCACCTTATCTAATTTTATGACTGCCTCAGCTGTACTCTTTAAATCAGTCCAGATTTCATTGAAATTTACTTTCTTAGGTTTTAAGGACATCTTCAACTGAAATTTTTCATATACTTTGATTAATTCCCTTTTTATAAAAAAAAAATTAAAGCCAAATTGCTCTAATCACTCTATTTCCCAATAACCCTGAGACTTCCACATCCACTCTCATCACAATCGAGTTATTGAGCAAAATATGTAGAGTAATTGATAACGTTACCGAAAAAAATTTCATTCTTCTGTTTTGAAAAAGAATGTTTTTGTTTTTCACTTACTTTTATATGTTGTTTATATAAATAATTTTTTTAATTTTAATAACACTTAATGAAAAACTTTTGGATTATTTTCTTTTTTTGCAATTTTTCGTCGAAAATTTTCATTAACAAATTGTCATTGTGCTGTCAAAAAACAATAAAATCTATTTCGACGAAAACCGACCAACTCAAATGTCATTAACAAAAATAACAGGGTGACTATGATTGTGATTTAAAATGACGAAATGCATTCAAATAGCATATGTTTTTTGTTAAAGGAATTTATTGATGAGAATATTTTTCTTTTAAACTGATAATATATCGTTACGTTAAATTTGTTTAATAAATAATTCTTTACTTATGTCACATGTTAATTATTGTATTGAGGTTTATACACGTTGTAACATGACTACTAAAAAAAAGAATTAAATTTATTGTGCATAAAATTATTAGATTTATATATGGACTTGGAGTAAGAGCTTATGTTTCCTCACACTTGAAAAATTTTTTGAATCTTGACTTTGATGATTATCTTAAAAAATTGTACAAAAAATATTATTTACAAGATATATTCGGAATCCACAAATTATTATATCTGCTATAATTCAATATAACTTTTAAAGAAAACTCAACTTCCGTAACTGTGTTTTTCGATTTCTAATTGGAGTTATATAAATATAAACTTGACAAAAAAGTTAAAAAATGTACACTTCAATAATTGGGAAAATTGTAGATCATTTTACCAAAATAAGAACAAAAAATAACGAATTATTGGCTTAATACCACTTTCTTTACTTATTTATGTACAATCTGCTAACTTTTTAATAAAAAAGTCGTTTTGAGTTTTTAAAATGTTTCTTCAGATTTTAAATAAAAGTTCCATTATTTGAATATTAATATGTATAAAACAACACTTCCACAATTCCAAGGCGAATTCAGATAAGGTGGTGTTATTCAATCAGCTGATAATTTCTTTCTTAATTCGCCTGGTTTACGTAGCTGTCACAGTTTTTTATTGTTTACATTTTATATTTAAAAATTTCCGTTAAACGGAGAAAAACTTCGTTAATATTTTGAATTATTTATGTAAAAAATCTAAAAATACCAAGCATCTCGCAAACAAATATCATTTTATTTAATATTTTTATTTAATATTTTATAATGGCATAATTGGTATGTATACAAATATGTTATTTAGGAAAAATATTTTTTCTATTAAATGATAACATATTAAACAATATTGTTTTATATTTTATATTAACATTGTGTAGATAACGTGATTAACTAAAAAAAAAGAAACACATATTAAGAATTTAGCCGAACAGCGGAAGCTTACTTTTAATTTTTAAATCTATTAAATGTTAACAAATTAAACAATATTGTTTTATATATACACTGTGTAGATAAAGAGATTAACTAAAAAAAGTTTGTTCCGGAACGCTTTATATAACAAAACCCATATGAAGTATTTACCCGTCCGGCGGCTGCTACATTATGGACAAATATTGAAAATTACTCGGCCGGAGTAGAATTATCCATTCGCAACAAATATTCATTCATTCGTAATATAATATTTTCATGAATATGTACTTTTTTATGTTTATTTTTCACAAAAATTAAGTTTTACTTAACTTCACGCACTGACTTAAATTTTGCAAATTAATCTGCCGGAATAGAATTCGTTTGAAACAAACATTATTCAATTCAGAATATATTTTCTTCACAAATTTTGATATCTTTATCTTTATTTTTAATAAAATATAAAAAATTTAGAAAAATTTTTCATGAAATGAATTCGCCGTACTTATGGTTTTTGACATCTACGTAAACCAAATGCAAAAACAAAATACATGTCAAATGTTGTTGTTGCAGAACTGCCACCACCTTATCTGAATTCGCCTTGCACAATTCTTTGAACAACTTCCAAAACTATTTTATTGTCAAATACAACTCTGTTTTAAAAATGTCAATAGAGTTTTTTTTTCAAATATTTTACGTAGAAATATTAAAAAAAGTGAAAATTATTAAAATAAACTGTGATTGCATAGGTATGTATATACCGTGAAATAGTGCGGACAATTAAGCGAGTGCCCCAATAGATAATTCAACATAACTAGAGGTATATAAAAACAAAAAACGCACAACCTGGAAACAGTCCGAAGTAATACATTCAATTGGTGCAAGCAACTCATTCGAAAGCTTGTCAAGAAAAACAAGCTTTCTCCAAATCAGTCCCGAATTTCGACTCTTGCAGTATCACTTTCTACTTTCTACACTATGTAAATCTTGTGCCAACAGGTCGCAATTTAACACCCCAAATAGAGCTTTTGAGCTCATAATAAATAACATTAAATGTTCTAGTATCTCTACAAAAATCGGCACAACTTAATTTTATATTAATCTAAATTTCACTGCAGTAATTATAGGGCCTCATTTACCCTGGCTCCTTGGAAAATGGCTTGAAGTTTAATATTTCAATATTTACAAACACTAATATCTTACATACCTTTAATGTAAATGTAACTCCCTCTACCATACTTACACTTGCCTTCATAGAACACCTCATTCAGAAGATCACCTTTTTGTCATAATTACTGACGTAGGGTATCATATGGTGGCCATGCTTGAATATACAATTACTTTTTCTTTTAAATTCTGATTTATTGTATCGTTTCCTCTTTTCGAATACTTTCCCGCCTAGCACCTATAACATCTGCCGTTATGGCTACATAATTAACAAATAAAGATGATTAAACGCTTATCAAATTATTGAAAAATAATCTATTAATATGATTATTTTAAAAATTAAAACAAAATCCTTTTATGGTCGAGGTCATATTTTCAGCATACGACTCTCGGTATATTTAATTAAAGTTTCTATAATAGATTTAGTATGTTTTACATTTGAATACATTCACTACGTTTGTTTTTATTATTAAAATTATAGTTAATTAGTCCTATACTTGAGTAAAACTAAAAGAAATTAAACTAAACAATTTATAGTAAAATTTGTCTAAATGATTTTTATACTAATTTTAAAACACACATTCATACATACTTAGATATTTGTACAAAACTTATTTAATAAGATGATAATTTAAATTAAATATGAAGTATAATTATTAAAATGGATGTTGTTGAATATATACGAGTTAAATATATTAAATAATAGTATTATATATCGGTAATATTACAATGTTTATGCAAAAGTCATTTTTTTAAACTTACAAATGTGGTGGGTTTTGGTGGTTTAAATGAAAACTTATTTTAAGACGAAATTATGAACACAATTAAAATAAAACTATAAAATGTCGGATGATTGTCTTTGGCTTAAAGCAGTTTTTTTTAATATAAAAATAAAAACAATTCGATAAGAAACGAATTTTGTAATTAAACGCAATATTAACTTTACGGTAACAAAAACTAATTTTTAGCCCTCAGTATACACTTGCACTAAATTCTATTTGTTTTCTTTAATTTTTAAACATTCTACTCTATTGGCCTACTTTATGCTCAAGTCCTGATGAATTGTTATATGCAAATGTTAAGGGGTATTAAACATTTTGGGAGAATTTTTGTTGTTGTAGCAAAATTAGTTTTTGTGTATGAAAATGTGTGTGTGTGTGTTTTTGTAAATAGTTTATTCGTTGAGAAAGTAACTATTGTTAAGACTTAATTTCTACTGAATTTCGTTTTCAACATTTATATTCGAATATGTACTGTTATATGTATACGCCATGTTTAAATAAGCTTTTGTTTTCTTTGTTAATTTAAAATATTTTCCAAATTTTCGCTGTGTGTACTGAAATATTTTTTTTATTTTTTATACCCTTTTTTATTATGGTCAGATCATGGATTTAGGTGGGATTTAGTGGTTTCCTTTTTTACGTTTTTATAAATTGGAGTGAGTGAGAGAGAATGGAGTGGAGAGGAAAGAGTTCTACTAAAGTGATTTCTATATTTCATAATGTACATATTCTCTTATACATATTTAATTCACTAAAAAAATTATTTAATTTATATTTAAGACTTTAAAACAAGATATTGATACTTTAGGTACTTAGTTAATAGATTCCATTTTTTTTTAAATTTTTTTGTTTGTTAAACAACAAGTGATTTTTTGTTTTCTTTGTTAACTTAGGCCAAGTTCTAATAAAACTAAATAACAATAAAATGTTCAAAAAATTATAAAAATTTTTGGTATCGGAAAATATCGTTACATAGAATAATATGCAATACTGTTACGGATTCAACTACTATATGAGAAAAATGGAGAGGGAAAGGTATAAGAAAAAGGTTGTATATATGATTAGAAAAGTATATAAAGAAACAAAAATATATCTACTATCTAAATCTGCATATGGCTAATAATTTTGTTGTAATTTGAATGTTAACTGCCTTATCAGGCATTTTTTGGTTTCATTAATTATATTATAATGAGCTAAAAATTTAAAATTTGTCACAGATTTTACATTGTTTCTTCAGTAGTTATTAAAGCATCTTCTTCCGTAGTCATTTCACCATTTGCACAATCCTTAATTGGACTGGCTGACTTTGAGTTGGCATTTGTTTTGATATTCAATAGAGGAGTTTAATATCTGCATCTGTTTCATCGAGTTTTAGATGTACCTCACTCTCGAGTGTAGGATTGACAATATTGCCAATTATACCTTGCTGTATGGGTATATCATCTGTACGATTGGTAGCAGCATTAGGAGTTACAGGAGTATCAGTTTCATTAGCATTATACTCAACTTGATGTTCAGATGTTTTCTTATCAGACTTACCCTAGATATCGAGAAAAGTATTATTATTTTAAATTTCAAATAAAACATATCAAACTTACTCTTAAATAATAGGTCATTAATTGTCCCTTTCCTTTGACGCTGACCAAACCCCTTTGCAAAAAAGAATAACCAAATTCTTGTAAGATATTACACGTTTCCTCGGTGACCTATAAGGTATAAGTTGTAATGTAATTGAGTTATTTCTTTCTTTTTCAACAATTTACTTGTATAGCTCCTGCTTTTCCTGTGCTTTCCATTCTAGAAGCCACATTTACCGTATTTCCCCCATATATCATAATGTGGCTTCTGGCACCTATAACACCTGCTGTTATGGGTCCATGATTTACTCCCATCTTCAAAACAAAATGATTGAAGGACTGTTCATTTATGTCCTGTAATGTCTTCTTCAACTCTAAAGCAAACTCCACCAATAAAGCCAAATGGGCCCATCTTTTGGTTATGGGATCGCCTGGCTTAATATCACGATTTAAATTAATACCACTAGCTGCCATATAAGTGGAACCTATAGTTTTTATCTTAATAATATCCTGGAATTGTGGGAGTTCCAAAAGCTAAAATGTAAATGAAAAGAATTGAGTTTATTGTACAATTGAATAATTATTCAGTTCCTAAACAAAAACTTACTGCATCAAAATCGGAAATAACTTCGTTTAGAAAACGTAAACATTCTAAACCTTGATTATTAACAGTTTCCTCAGAATAAAAATCTGCAAGAAATCAATTGCTATTTAACTAT
This sequence comes from Lucilia sericata, assembly GCF_015586225.1. Lineage (NCBI taxonomy): Eukaryota > Metazoa > Arthropoda > Insecta > Diptera > Calliphoridae > Lucilia > Lucilia sericata. The sequence goes on along the minus strand of NW_023995383.1, from coordinate 30,723 downwards.
TAGCTTATTTAAACAATTTTCTATATACCTGAAAAATTTGGCATGCTGGCAAATAATACTCCCACTTCTGCATAACTTTGTGAGTAAAGATCATCATGTGAACGTTTTGTATTCTTCATAAAATGTTCGGCTACATGTACTGGCAGAACATTATAAACTAATGCCTCATTACGTTTGCGCATATCATCAGCTCTTTCTTTTTGTTCGGTAACCAATAATTTCCATTTAAATATGACACGATCTTCACGATCCATCTGTAAGATAAAGAGTGTTAACGATATATTTAAAAAAGTGAATGCAAAACCGGTACTAACATGTCGGGGCCCAGAAAGCCAAGGATATGGTAATAAATACCAAAGCAGCAGACATAATATGGCTGGTTGATACAATTCTGTAGTATTAAAAGAAATTTATTTTATTAATAAAAAAAGTGAAAGCAATTTTGAAAAATTGTTATAGATGTTTGTGATTACAGATCAAAATCTACATCTATCCAAAAATCCTTATTCGAATTTAAAATTAACACATATAAAGTTTCCAAAACTTGTGATAGGTAAGAAGACTATATATTTTTGACATATATAGTACAGATTTTAGATTAGTTCATAGTCTTATATATTAATCAAACTATAGTCTTGGCTATTGATCAGTATTTAGTCTTAAACACATATAACCTACAGCATTGAATATTAATCAGTCTATAGTTTTGACTATAGATCAATCTATAGTCTACAGATCAAACTAAAGTTTACACTATAGTCTATACTATAAATCAGTATAAAGTATTGCCCATTGTTCTGTCAATAGCCTTGACTATAGATCAGTCTATAGTCTAGATCAGTATATAGTCTTGACTATAGATCAGTCTATAGTCTTGACTAAAGATCAGTCTATAGCCTTGACTATAGATCAGTCTATAGTCTTAGTAGATCAGTCTGTAGTCTTGAATGTAGATCAGTCTATAATCCTGACTATAGATTAAGTATAGACTATAGATTAGTTTATCAGTCCACCGACTGATATTTATGGCCTATTTTGGAAATATTCCCTAAAACAAATGATTATGTACATATTTTTTAATATCTAATATTTGCAATTTTGTGAAAAATATTGCAGAAATTCCATCCTTATTCTTAATGAAAACTTTGGTAGAGGATTTCAATTATTTGCAAAATTTGTTGTATTGTAATTTCCATGACAAATTTGCAGTTATACACAAGTTTAAATGACAAAACCAAAGACTAACTGAATTTTTATTCTTCTTTTTTAAACCATGATATTGTAATAAATAATTTACTACCTGTAATATTATTAATTTTCACAAGCCACAACAATATGTACATACACACATACTTCCATACGTATGTACATAACTTGTTAATGAGTAATTTTTAAATAGTATATATACTTACGGATTGAAGGCCAAATCATCTTCCAATGCATATAAATCGTTGAGGACATAAATATTAAAATACCAGTGTAAACCTGTGCAAACAGGAAAACAAACATTTTAAATATGTTTTAAATTTCTAGGAATCTATCATATTGGCTTTTCAAATAATTGAAATTTGTACCTGTTATTAGAGTCAGTAAGAGAATTTTTACAAAATGTGTTAGCTGTGCTATGACAGTTGTGGCAATTAATATTAAAACACAAAAATTGCTTAAATAGGAGGGATACATGACATTATCCAAAGGATCGGGTGTAGCATCAATCATGGGTTCGGCCACCAGAAAATCTTCCTCACTTTGGGTTTTATTAAAAACACTCTCACTCACAATATGTTCTGATTTTATATAGGCGACAAAGAAATACTTTTAATAGAGAAAAATAATAAGTATAATTAGAATATGTTTATATTTTCAATAAAACTATTTACCTCATCGATTACATTACTTAGGCCTATGGTAAGGACTATAATAATGGCGGTTAGTTCTCTTACACAAGTAAAATCATTGTAACGTTTACTAATGCTGACAAAGAAATCCGGCAAATATTTGGGAAAACTTTCTGCTACACTTATAAAAACTAACATGAATATGGGTACTAAAGGGGCGGCTATATTAACAAAATGTAAGGGAGATCTAAAATTGTATAGGAATTAAACATAATTAATGAAAATAATAAAAGTATTTGTAGATATTGTTTGTAACCACCTGGGCAATATTAAAAATGAATAAAACTATATCCATAGATTGTACTATTAAAGCAGATATAAGTGGTAATGAAGAGTAGGGCTCCCGGTAGGCTGTGTAGTCTTCCTCAAAATTCTTTAAGTTTGAATTTCAACAAACAATCGGTATCTTGATCAATGTGTCTGAAATATTATAAAACTGTATTATTAAAGTTCCTATAAGTTTGCTAGCATCCAGCTTACGCATAATAGTCACGATCTCGTAAAACATTACGTAGTTCCTCTTTAAATAAGGTGGCTTTATCACAAACTTCTTCCGTTTCCGCTTGTGTATCTTTAATTTTATCCTCTTGACTTTCAGCCAATAGTTCCTCATCCAAAGTATCGTCATTATCGTCGTTGTTGCCGTTCTGTGTTTCGTTGATTTTCTTGGCATTGGGGGAGGCAAACTATAAGTGGATGGTATGCGGTTAAAAAACAAAAAAATAAATAAATGAATAATGCAAAAGTACAATATAACATTAAATATGTAGTGAGTGATATGAAAAGATGTCAGTCTTTCTTTTTATATTTCATTTGTTTGTTTTCTCTGTCTGTCGCAGTTTCTTCTCCTGCCAAGGGAAGAAATCATTGAAAGTTTATTATTGTCTGTATGTCATATTATTATTCTTATTATTGTAAAGTGTTTTATTTGTAGATGTTGTATGTATGTGTATTAAATATTTCTTCCATTTGCAACCATGACACTTACAGGCTTCAGAACTTTTTTATAAAATAAGTTTTGAGGCCAGCTATACGTAAGGCTTCCTCACGTTTCTCTCCATATGCTGGTTCCACTTCAAATTCCCCACTTAAATACGCCAAAGTTTTGTCAGATATATGAACACGACTAAAAATAGTAAAAGGGGTGGAAATAAGCAAGATATTTAATTAATTAAAAGAAATTTACTGCATTTCATAAATTTGTTTGTTATTTATTATTATTTAATAATTTAGTGCCAAATCGAACTGAAATAAAATAAAGGATATACATATGAAAAGTTTTAGGTCCTTAACACTATGATGGCACTACAGTATTGTTCAAAACCTAAGTAATTTTCTTAAAAATTAATCGAGTTTCCATAAATGAAATGTATTTCTATCCCTTTTGTTACTCCTTCTTATGATTTATAAAAACTCAGTTATACAATGTAATTTTTTCATTGTTATAAATACTACTTAAACACTATTTTCACAATCCAGAAAATACATAGTTATACTGCTTGTGTTAAACATAAAACCTAATTACTGTCTTAACTTACCCCGCCTTTCCGCTTGATTCCATTTTATTAGCTAATTCAACATCCTTTGAATATACATCAAATTGCACTGACGCTGTCCCAATATTCCGGCTAAAACAGCACCCGTATGTATACCAACTCGCATGTCAACAGGTGAATTGGCCTTTTGCTGCACATATCTGTTATGGGCAAAGAAACCAAGAAAAAAAAAATACAAAATTTAATACAAGACTATAAAATATGGGCTGTGTTCATTCATTAACAACAAGGTGCACTCTCCCCGAATAAACATACTGTCAACATCATCGTCAACAACCATTATTTATAAAATTATTTTAGTCGACGTCTCTATATAGCAGACTTACTTTATAGCCTTTACCATCGACAAACCCATGTGTACACAAAGCACAGCATGATCTGGTCTTTCGTCTGGTGCTCCACTAATGCAATAATAACAATCGCCTAGAATTTTTATACGTAGTTTGTTGATATTTCTAGGACGCGCAAGAACAGCAGCACCACGTTAGAAAAAAGGAAAAAGTGGCAGAGACAAGAAAGAAGAAGAAATAAAGTGAAAAAGTGTTAACTAAGTGCTGGTACTGCTTTTTAAATGGCCGTTCAATTATAGCCTTTGTCATTGTCGCCTGTTAAATGTTTGCAACATAAAATGTAAAATAAAAAGAATTTACAACAGTGAAATAAGAAGAACACAAAATAGTACGCAAATAAACAAATAAAAAAGGATTGCTCTTTCAAGGTGTATACGTAATGTGACCAGATATAATGGAATTGGAGAACTATAACTCCTTAAGATATATTCTAAGGACATTTCAAAGAAAATATAAAAAAATATAATAAAACTGAACTGGAACTGGATTATAAATGAACTAGAATTGGAACTGACATAAAACTGTACAAGAACTGAACTAGAACTGCACTAGAACTGAACTAGAACTGAACTAGAACTGAACTAGAACTGAACTAGAACTGAACTAGAACTGAACTAGAACTGAACTAGAACTGAACTAGAACTAGAACTGAACTAGAACTGAACTAGAACTGAACTAGAACTGAACTAGAACTGAACTAGAACTGAACTAGAACTGAACTAGAACTGAACTAGAACTGAACTAGAACTGAACTAGAACTGAACTAGAACTGAACTAGAACTGAACTAGAACTGAACTAGAACTGAACTAGAACTGAACTAGAACGAACTAGAACTGAACTAGAACTGAACTAGAACTGAACTAGAACTGAACTAGAACTGAACTAGAACTGAACTAGAACTGAACTAGAACTGAACTAGAACTGAACTAGAACTGAACTAGAACTGAACTAGAACTGAACTAGAACCGAACTAGAACTGAACTAGAACTGAACTAGAACTGAACTAGAACTGAACTAGAACTGAACTAGAACTGAACAAGAACTGAACTAGAACTGAACTAGAACTGAACTAGAACTGAACTAGAACTGAACTAGAACTGAACTAGAACTGAACTGAACTAGAACTGAACTAGAACTGAACTAGAACTGAACTAGAACTGAACTAGTACTGAACTAGAACTGAACTAGAACTGAACTAGAACTGAACTAGAACTGAACTAGAACTGTACTAGAACTGAACTAGAACTGAACTGAACTAGAACTGAACTAGAACTGAACTAGAACTGAACTAGAAACTGAACTAGTACTGAACTAGAACTGAAACTAGAACTGAACTAGAACTGAACTAGAACTGAACTAGAACTGAACTAGAACTGAACTAGAACTGAACTAGAACTGAACTAGAACTGAACTAGAACTGAACTAGAACTGAACTAGAACTGAACTAGAACTGAACTAGAACTGAACTAGAACTGAACTAGAACTGAACTAGAACTGAACTAGAAACTGAACTAGAACTGAACTAGAACTGAACTAGAACTGAACTAGAACTGAACTAGAACTGAACTAGAACTGAACTAGAACTGAACTAGAACTGAACTAGAACTGAACTAGAACTGAACTAGAACTGAACTAGAACTGAACTAGAACTGAACTAGAACTGAACTAGAATTGAACTAGAACTGAAGCAGAACTGAACTAGAACTGAACTAGAACTGAACTAGAACTGAACCAGAACTGAACCAAAACTGAACTAGAACTGATCTAGAACTGAACTAAAACTGAACTAGAACTGATTTAGAAATGAACTGGAACTGAACGATAAAATGAACTTAATTAGAACTTAACAAATCTTCAAAGGATTAAAAGTTGGTCACATTAATCATAACCCTGATTGGTGGTTTTAATACAATACATATGTACACTATTACAAGTATATAATAATAAAAGGTAAACGTAAAGGTTAATCAAATCACAATAAAACGAAATGAAATAAAATAAACCAACCAGGCAGGTAGTCAGTCAACCACATAAATATTAAATCAACAAAAGTTAAATAAAATAAAACAAATTAATTTTGTTTGGTATAAAACAACATATCACTTCTATAAGGATAAATAAAATTGAAGACCATAAACAAGCGATGTACATACATACATACATATGTATACATATTATAGAAGTGTATGAAAATGTAAATGGAAACCTTACAATTTTAATAAAATTTACCTCTGCTAATCTATCAAAACGGGCAAATAACTCATTTAACATCTTAACCAAGTCCTGAGCACTGTAGGTAGATGATATGGCGGTAAAACCCACTATGTCTGCATATAAAATACTAAAAAAATAAATCGAAGTTTAATTAAAATTATATTAAATTTATTTAAAAACACAATTACCTAACATTCTCATGACGACTCATGTAGATTTTTTTAAAGGGTTCTGAACTCGTTGAACCCAAATCTTGACGCATTTTTTCGGCAACGTGCTTTGGCAATACCGACAATAGCAAACGTTCTTGTTCTGCTGATTGATCTTCGATAATCATTTTCACCTCCAGACTTTTCTTGGCCTCCAAAAATGCCCGTCTTTGTTTGGCAGCATTCATGTCATAGTACAATAGACCAATAATTAAAGCCGCCGAAACCAAAACCATGTTTGCCAGCAACTTTAAATGCAAATTAATTTAAATTGTTTTTCGTATTAAGTGAAAATAAACACGACATTTTAATTTTGAAAAAAAAAAAAACTAAGAAAAATTATAAATTACCATTTCGTTGAACATGGGATCATCACGTGACGACAAATAGATGAGGGCATAATAACCGAAAAAGGTTGTAAAACACATAAAACATCCAGTGTAGTATAAAGGAACGGGTAAACTTACTGGTACCAGAAAATTAAATAAAATGGCCCATCCCAAGAGTTCTCTACATCATACGCAGGAGGAATTTTTGAATTGTAAACAAAATATTGGAAAAATAGTATAAAATTACCATGTTAGCTTAAATATGTTTACATTTTTACACACACAATTTTTGACAAACAAACCTTGCGGATATTGGTACTTGTTGGACGAATGAATATGTTATAAAATGTATTATAAAACATGTCCATATGACTATTGGAGCACTGCTTATTAAGATGGCTATATAAAATGGCCTTTTCAATTTGAATCTCTCATATTTGCTGGCCGCAAACATAAGCAACCAACTGCTAACTGCTATTATATCGAATATAATGTAACATGCTGGAAAAAAATACAAAACACTTTTAATTAAAACTGGAGCTAGAACTGAACTGAACTAAACTATACTAGAACTGAACTAGAACTAAACTAGAACTAAACTAGAACCAAACTATAACAAACTAGAACTGAACTAGAATTGAACTAGAACTGAACTAGAACTAAACTAGAACTGAACTAGAACTGAACTAGAACTGAACTAGAACTGAACTAGAACTGAACTAGAACTGAACTAGAACTGAACTAGAACTGAACTAGAACTGAACTAGAACTGAACTAGAACTGAACTAGAACTGAACTAGAACTGAACTAGAACTGAACTAGAACTGAACTAGAACTGAACTAGAACTGAACTAGAACTGAACTAGAACTGAACTAGAACTGAACTAGAACTGAACTAGAACTGAACTAGAACTGAACTAGAACTGAACTAGAACCGAACTAGAACTGAACTAGAACTGAACTAGAACTGAACTAGAACTGAACTAGAACTGAACTAGAACTGAACAAGAACTGAACTAGAACTGAACTAGAACTGAACTAGAACTGAACTAGAACTGAACCAGAACTGAACTAGAACTGAACTAGAACTGAACTAGAACTGAACTAGAACTGAACTAGAACTGAACTAGAACTGAACTAGAACCGAACTAGAGCTGAACTAGAACTGTACTAAAATTGAACTAAACTAAAATTGAACTAGAACTGAATTAGAACTGAACTAGCACTGAACTAGAACTGTACTAGAACTAAACTAGAACCGAAATATTAAGACGTAAAAAATTGCTTTTAGAACATTTCCTAGTTCTGTCTATTCATTACTTAATATGAATAAACTAAATAAATTAAAATTATATCTTTTTATTAAAAGAACCTTAAAAATATTTACTTACTTCTATTCTGAAACGACTGCTCCGCCGGTATGCCCAGTGTATAAATACTAAAGCAAAGATATGCGAGGAGGAACCATTTAAGTGCTTCGCGTCTTTGATTGACATAAAATGTTGTAAATAAATTATTTAAAATGGAGTGGGGCAATGTAACGGTGGGTCCTTCCGGGGACTCATTATTTTCATCTTTATTTTTTATTTTATTTATGGAAGTTAAGGACGACACACCATTTTCAATATTATTGCAATTGTTTAATTTTGTTTCAGACATAACGCTTTTTCGTTTTTATTTTAAATTTTATAAATTGTTAAACGTATTAGTTAGTATTGCTGTTAAGATTTTGGTTAACTGTTGTTGTTGCTAATTTTTTGGTGTTACACTTTGTTATCCTCTTTTTATTTTAAATCACAACCTTTTCTTTACAATTTTGCGGCATTGTTTATTTTTGTTTTACGAAATTTCCTGTTAATTTGAGAACAAACAACAATAAAGGAGTTTACTTTGTGTGTGATGAGAAGAATAGCGGTTAAACTACGACTAACTGACAGTTATTGTGTGAGAATAACTGTTATGTTTATTAATAAGGCGCGCTTTTTTGTTTATGCGTTTGTTTTTGTTTTCATTTAAAAGCTTTTCTAACAAATATAAGGAAGTTTTTACTCATTTAAAGGAAGATTTTTGTGCTCTTTTACTGTTTGAACAAGTGCTCATTTAATATACTCTCTCTAACACTCACTGCGTGTAGAAGTTATTACTGTTATAACGGTTTCTTTCCTCATGTTGTTTTTTAACGTTTAATGTCATTTTTGTTATTGTTCTTGCTGTTGTTGTGTTGTATGTATTGTTAATGATTATTTACAACAACTTCAAACAAAAAGAGAGCTTTGACTTTGGCACAAAACCATACATTATTTACAATTTAATGTTGCTCAAGGACCTGAATTAAAAGAAACACCAAAATATTCAATAAACCAACAAAATGAATAAAAAAAGGATAATGGGGAATAAAGTTATTTTGTGTGTATGTAGCTGTGAGTGAGTGCGTGTATGTATGTGTGTAATTTGTTTTGCTGGTGTGTATGGTTGTGCGTGCTGTCGTGTTGGTGAAAAAAAGGAAATGTGCACAAGAAATGCATACACACACAAAAATCCTTTAAAAATTTGATCCTGTGTGTGTTTATGTTGTGTACTTTTTTGGTTTTGATTTTGTTCTTTTCTGCCCCAACTGTTCAAGAAACTAATTATTAGTCAAAGTTTGTAATAAAACTGTTAATTAAACTTAAATTTGTTATCGAGTTATGGCCGTTGTTGTACACCTCTTTTTTTCAATAGGAAGCTGGAAATGAATTTTCACAACAACAACAACATTGTTGTTTTATGATTACAACAACAAGTAATATCCTCCATACAACAACTATACACATTTATAAATTTTAGGAGTTTGCATTTATTTTCTTAAAAAAATCAGGGGCTCATTAGCATTTTTTTATTACAAATTTTATTACTTTTTTGTTAAAAACCGTTGTTAATTTTAAAGATTTTTTTTTGCTAAAAATACACACCATCCTCTATTTAGCAGTGTGTATGTGCTGTATATTATTTTTTATATTATAAATATAATTTGTGTATAGTATTTAAAAATATGCATACTTTCTTTTCATTCAATTGTTAATTTAAAGATAACTTCTTTAATTCTTTTACTTTGAGCATTTTAATAAATATTTTTTTGTTATTTTCCACTTTAATTATTTGTTTAAATTTTTTCTATTATTTTTTTGTGTGTGATTTTTTTTACTTTTCGTTGTCCGTTTTAATTTGAGTACATATTTTTTATAGTTTTCTAAGCTATTACCAGAAGAAGACTAAAAAAGCTCCTTTGAATACAGCCTTCCGATAAAATAGTCAAGAAGTAAAGCTTTAAGGACATACATTTATTATATGCAGCTTTTTTCTCTGCCCCAAGAGAAAAATAAGCTTAAACTACATATGGATATGTGTGTGGCCAAATGACATGTGTCAAATTGTTGAGATTTGACAGAAATGTCATTGCCATTTACCTTTTTAACTGCTATCTATTATTTACCAAACAAATGAAACTCCCTTGAGAGGCTGGAATGGCGGGTTGTGTTGTATAGGAAGATACTTGCATGTGTCCGGTATAAACACGAACAATTTTCATATTATTTAAGAAAATGTTTACCTGAATTTAAGTTAATTCCTTTTGTACTGCAGTTTTTAAAAAGAAATACATTAAGAATGCCGAATTAGGCAGCTGCAAGTATTACATGCATGATCTTTATTGTGCCTTGTTGTATTTCCTTTCATTTTGTTTGAAAATCCTTTTTGAAAACCTTTATTTTCAGAATATTACAGTAACTGTCATGTTTTTCAGAATACAGATTTGTTAGAAGTTGATTTCCAAACCGATATACATACATAAATTGAAATTGTTTCAGAATTTTGCTTTTTCATAAAAAATTAATGTGGTAAAATTACTCTCCTCATACATTATTAGAGTACATGATCCGTTTAGTGGTCCTATGAAATGCAGATATGGAACATGTTAATTTTTGATCCTGGCCCGCATTACATACGATCATGTTGTGTATAATTTTTGCAAGGAAGTAGTTTTGGGATTAGTGTGGTCCAGTGCTAGTCCTTTGCAGAGTACTTTGTAAACGCGTTTGCGGGGTAATCTATTTTTTTGTGGGTATTTTTATAAATTACATAAATTTTTACTCAAAATCTTTACTGAAATCTAGATTTTTACAAAACACTTCAATTGGGTTTATCTGACCATATAAACCACTACACCGTTTGAACAAAATGACTAAATAAACTTTAAATGGTATTTTTTCATGGTTATTTAGATAGAGATATTTGTTGATGTTTTTGAACTTTTTTTTCAGATCTTTTTGGAATCGAGAAATACTGCGGTACTCCTACGATATTACATTACAAATGTTAGCTTGTATACTAATCATAGGCGCTAGTCTATATACATATGTACATATAGACTAATCAATAATCTTACAAATAGACTAGACCAAAGAATATTCAATAGACATGATTACTGGTCAATAGACTAGACCAAAGACGATAAATAATTGAAATTTTCCTTTAGTAGTTAGAGTGCTTTTTGGAAGAAGACATTTTAAAGGGTCTTAGTATTAGTATTTGATTAATCTTCCTTATGACCACGTTTTACTGTTACTTTTAAGCGAAATTTTGTATTATTTTTTAAAGTACAGTTTTCCTAAACTTGCTTTTTATGTTGCAAACATTAGCAATAATAAACTGTTGGTCGAATTTCATCTCTTACCCGTAAAAACTACTTTTCAACTAAAAAAACTTTGATCTACTAATAAATAAACAAAACTAATATAATAATTGATTAATTTCTTAATAAAAGTTGTCTAAAATTCTTTAAAAAACAATGCATAAAAAAATCATTGCATTGACAACACAGTACATGAACATGACCCGTTTGTATTGTTTTTGTTGTTGTTTTTGAAATTTTCCATTTTAAAGAAAATCTAATTTTGTCGTTACAATAACAACATTACATCTGTCCTGTCTAAAAAAGAACATCCTGCGTAAGGCATTTACAACAACAACGGTTACTTACACAAACACCTGGTGTTTTTATCATGATTTATTACTTTGTTCTCTTTCTATAACGAATTGGATTAAGAAGAGCAGATGATGATGATTTACGAAAATAAACGTTATATATACTGACAAACAGATGGCGTTGACGTCATTTTAGTATAACACTAGTACAAAGTGTTGCCAGACAGTTGGTGGGAAAAATATCATTAACGTACAGTAAACACTAGTTTATGAGTCAGATTATTAAGCATTTTCTGTATATTTCTTTTTACTTGAAATTCTTTTACCAAAATATTTATATTAGCTTTTCACGTCTTTATAGTAGCTTTTTTCTTGCAGGATTTTTTTTTATTGTATAACTGATTTTCTAAAAGAATTTGACAATTCTGTGTATAAAGTTTTTTTTTTGAATTTTTCTGAAGATTTTATAAAAGATGGAGTATAGCATTTTTAAAACCAAAGCAAGTTATATAGTATTACCGCTTTTCTAAATATATTTTGTTTTCCTAAAGGAATTTTTTTGGAAAAAACTGTTATACAATAAAAGTTTAACGAAATAGAAATGTTTTCTGTATACAGGTTGTTTTAAAGAGTTTTGTGTAAAACATTTTTTGTCAATGTAATATTTTTCGTATAACAATTTTTCTTAAGATGAGCTGTAAATCCGTTGTGTAAAGGAAATTTGGATATAAAAATTTTCTATAAAAAGTTTTTGTTTTAAAACATTTCTTGTTTAATAGATTTTGCAGTTTTTTATCACATTTTGCAGTTTAATTTTCCTTCAACCACAAAATCATGATGGCAACCTTTTTATTCTGCACTTTGTTAAATATTGTTTTCCTTTCAAATTTCAAGCGTAGATGGCGCCACAATTTCCTTAAGGTACAATATTCGCTTTTTTTACCTGCTTGAATACTGCAAGAAATTACCTTTTTCTGTTTACCATACTCTCACCATCTCTTTCTTGCACACGCATCCCAACGCAGGCAAAAGCATTTTTTGCAACATTGTTGGCAAAACTCAACGACGCCAATTAATTCGAACAAAAATTCGATCATCATTCGGCGTTAATCAGCGAAGCAGTAAAGACGTGTGCAGTGGTCAGTACAGCATTTGAAAAAAAGTACAAGTTAATTTTTAAATAAATATTTTAGAGTACTCCAACTAATATTGTGTGTGCTTAACTAAGAGAAAATCATTTTTACAAAGAAAACAACAAAGTTCTTTTTTTAAAAGTGTGACTGCAATTGTGTTTTATTTGTGAATTAAACAATAAAATACAATTTTCTAACGTTCTCTTTATACATTTTTTAAACGAGTTTTAACAAATAAATCCAAACAAAATGGCCGATGTTGCTGTAGAAAACAAGTGAGTACAAAATGCCTTTTACAAGTTCTAAATAAAATTTGCTTAATTAAAGAGTTTTTATAAAGAATTTTAATAAAAAATTCATTGTAATTATGAAATGAAAAAATCTAGTCTGGTGTGCAAAAAAAAAAAAAAAAAAAAAAAAAACGATGAAAATTTTAAAAATTTTGTCTGTATCACAAAACAGCGGCATTTGCGAAAAAATTTTACGGCGTCTCTTTACTTACTCGTGTTGTCTTTGTTACTCTTTAGTGTTGTTTAAATACAAGACGTGTGTGTAGTAAAATATGGCTGTTTCGTTTTGCTTCATTTTTCGTATTTGCTGTTATATATACTACAACAACAATAATGTAATAAGCAGTAAAGCGGCATTTTTTTTTTTCGTTTAAAAAATATGTTCTTCGAAATGTGAAAAAGCAGCAAAAAATGGTCTATAAAAGATGTAGAGAAAACGGAGAAGTAGGAAAAAGACGCCAAACAAGCGTTGTTTTTTTTTGCGGTGGTTATCCTCAGGCATGGGAAATTGAATTTTTTTTAAAGTTAACTTTTTTACAAAGATGGTAAATTTTAGGTATTAACTAGTCTACTAGTTTATGGTTTATAGACTTATCTCTAAGATGATCTACTGAACTTGTCCATAAAGTAATCTATTGACTAGTCTATGGATTACTCTGTAAATTTGTTGGTAGATTAGTTATTAAAATAGTCTATTGGCAAGTCCATGAACTGTTTTGTTGACTAGTCTGTCAACTAGTCTAATGTCAAGTTTCTATTGAAGAGTATAATCAATTTGAATTTTTTTCTATGTAAAAAAGAACAAATGTACTAAAATTCCATCCCTGGTTGTGACAACCATGGTTGTGTAGAAGAAAACAAAGAAGTTGGTTGGTTTTTTTGAAAAGGTTTTTTGATTTTGGCGCGGTGGGGTAAGGTAATAAAAACATCAGAGTCTGTGGTGTTGTTTTTGTAGTTTTCGACATTGCTGCTGTATATTTTTGGTAATATAGAGAGTTGAGGTTGATTGGCCGCTTTAATGCCGGTTAAAAAAACCAACACATTTTTTGCTATATGTGTCCGGCTTAAAAAAAAAAACAATGTATAATAGGTAGCATAAGTATAGTGTGAGAAAACTTTCGTTTTGTTTAATAATGTGCTTGGAACTAGAAAAAAATGTTAAGTTTAATTTATTGCTTGGTATCGTATCGTCTTGGGGGGGAGGAGGTAGTAGTTTTGTACAAAGTTACTTCTACGCAATAAACTTTCCAGTTTTTGTTAGAAAAGAGCGCGCTTGTCTGGTCTGTCATGGTTTTTTGAATTTATAAAATATGTATGCATATTGTGTGTATTTTTGTATAATGTATTTCTTCTTATACTTCCTGAACAAACAACTAAAAAAAACTTTTTGCTCTACTGAAAATATGTATTTTTTCCATTTTCTGTTGGTATACACATTTTCTTTAATATATCCAGAACAATCTTGTGTTTAATTAGCAAATAAATTGGCAAAAAATATCTTAATATTTTAATACCTATTTCATGAATAATTTTATTTATATTTTGTTGCTATTTCTTCCTTGTTTTATCTAAATCTTTTAAGTATTTTTTTGCCTTAAGTATTTTTCTTTTCTATGGAGTTAATATTTTCGAAACTTGAAAAAAGTTTCCTCTTCGCATTCTTTCATTTCTTTCTTTTGTTACTTTAATAAAAAGTCCGTTATTTTTTCGTCTCCTTTATATTTTAAAACTCTCCCTTTTACCTTTGTATTCTTAAAGTTTTTTGCGCGCTAAAACCTCGTTGTTTTTACCTTCTTTATTGTTTTGCTTTATTTATTCTAGTTCCCCTTGTTACCTCAAGTTTCTTAATTATTTCTAGAATAAAAACGCAACAACAACAGCACTTAATTATACATGCTTCTCTCTGTTTACTTCCTTTGCATTTTTTTTGATTCAACCAAATTGTCATTAGAGTATTTCTTTTGTTCTATTTGTGTGTTTACACACGTTTATCACCCCTTATGCTTCCAACCGCTTTTTCGCAATGTGTGTATTTGTCGCTTGTGTGTATGTGTGTTTTAGTCATGTTTTTTGCCTTGTGTTTTTCGCCTGTGTATTTTGTTTTTGTATTGAAAAAACACACATGTTGTGTTTAAATAAAAGTGACGAACGGTAGAAGTGTCGGTCGATTTGTGTAAAATGGATCGTAAAACTGGCAGATGTGTGTTGTTTTTTCTATTTTTAGCGGTGTGTAATTTTTTTTGTTTCTTTTTTATTTAATTTGTGTTGTTAACATCTTTATTTCTGTAGTTTTGTTTTCGGGGTAATTTTTGTTGTTGTTTATTGTTGTAATTTATTGTTGTTTTTTGTAACGATTTGAATCATTGGCATTGTGTGTTAGCTTTTTAAGTAAAGTTTTTTAATGTTAGTTTACATTGTTTGAGCTTTTTGTTTTTAGGTTTTCTTTTTAAACTTGCTGTTTATTTTGTAGGGTTTCTAGTATTGGGATTAGACTTAATTTAAAAGTTTTGTTAAATATAAGTTCGTTACTCATCCTATATGGTATGATTTCAATTTATTGTTCTCTGAGCTATAACATGAATTTTTTCCTTGTAATTCCACTGTAAACTAAACGTGATTTTCTTAAAAATTTAAATACTATTATGAAATTTGAATTGTTTACTCACTGTTGAAATATTCCAAATTAATCTTCGTTTGAGTAAATCTTAGATTTAAACTTTTGGACTTTTTCACAGAAATATGTGCGTATCATTTAGACATGTGGACATGTAGACAAATTTGTACATAACAGTTTTTCTAAAGTGCATTATCCTTTTTATAAGAAATGGTTTTAAGGAAACATTGTTTACAACACATTTCCTTTAAAAAAAGGTTTTTGTATAGAATTTTCCCTTCAGAAAATAGAAATTAGTACTGTTAAAATGGTGTTATTTGCTTAGAAACTATTAAAAAATCACATTTTCTTTTGGTTTCTAAGATTCTCTGCCACTTAATTAGTCAAATTTAATTGCTTTGAGCCACTACTCCGTTTAAAAGTTCATTATGTTATCATTGTTTCAAGGTATATTTTTATTTTAACATTTCTTATATTTAAAATTTTAATTATTAAAACACTTATAATAAAATTTATAAAATTAAGGTTAAAATACACATTTGCAACAAAAAAAGTACGCAAAAATGTTTGGCAATATGCTTTTTTAATCATAGCAACTTAATTTGGAAAGTATGCTGTCAAAAAAACCCTATCTCGTTTCTTTTATCGCCATTTTTTTGTGTTTAGACAACAACAAAACCTAAAAGAAATACCAAAAGTATCAGTAAAATAAAGCAAATTATTAGTGCAAGCTGTCACATGGTGCAGTAAATAAGACAAATGTGCTGATAATTTCATTAATTTGTTTTAAACACAATTGTGCCTAATATAATATATTGCTAAAGTTAGACTAAAAATTATGATTCATAAAAATAAAATAAAGTAACTAATTAAGAATTTTACTATTGAAATAAGATTTTTAGGAAGTTTACATACCTAACATAAATGTTAACCATAACATAGCAATATTAGGTTAACATATTATTAGTAATATGTACAACATTGAAATCTTTTGATCTTACATTTTTCATAATTTATTTTTTCTATAGAATACTAATTAGGAAAATCTCAAATAATAAATACAAAGTAGACATTTTTACTAAAAAAAATAATGAAACGATCGCCCCATTTCATTTTATAGAAAAAAGAGATTGTTAAGTTTCAAAAAATACAAACGAGCAACAAAAGTAAAATGTCAAATTAGTTAATTTAATTTGCACATAATTAGCATATCAATAAAATAGAACAAATTTACATAATTTCTATATAAATTGTTTTCAATTTCTTCTTTATACACCTGTTTCTTATATTTCCCCTTTTGTTTAAATTATTTTTTTTTTGCAGAGAAACTCCCGTTGTTGAGAAAGTCGCCGAGGAGGTTGATGCTGGCAAAAAAGAAGTTGCTGCTGAAACTCCCGCTACTGAAGAAGCAACCACCACAGAAAATGGTGAGGCTTCAGCTGCTGAAGAGAAAAAGCCCAGCGAAGAAGCCGCCAAGGAGAACGGAGACAGTGAAGCTGCTGCAGCTGAAAAAACCGAAACAGATGGTGCTGCTGCCGAAGCTGAAACTCCTGCTGCCACCGAAGCTGCTGCTGAAGAATCTGCGCCAGCCACAACTGAAGAAAATGGTGTAGAAGAACCTGCTGCTGCTACTGAAGCTAACGGTGATTCTACAGGTAAATTATATAATATTTATTGTTTATATTCCTCTTATACCTAGTTTCCTCCACTTTCATATACCTTAGGAAAAGTTTTAAAACAAATTTTCTTATAAATCGTTTTATCTTTCATTTTATAGATTCTGCCCCCGCTGAGGCCGTTAAGAGGAAAGTCACCGAAGGTGAAGCTAAAACAGACGATGCCGCTGAAGTGACACCTGAAAAGAAGGCCAAATTGGAAGAGACCTCAAAAGAAGAAGTCCAAAACGGTGCGGAGGCATCTGAAGTAGCGGCTTAATCTCTTAATTAAACACACACAACAACCTACCCTCTACTATATATAATATATATTAAAAAAATAACACACAAAAACAAACAAACAAAAACTAATTCTAATAATTTACTTACATTAACATTATAAAAAAATTAAAAACTTAAAAAATCCTACAAAAAAATTACAAAAAGCAAAGAAAACCTGTAAACTACCTACTACAAAAAAGAGAAAAACAACAAACCGAAACAACAACATCAAACCAACAATCAATCAACATTATTTAAAAAGAAAAAAACAAATGATGTGATCGCCGGCGATATATAATATATGATTTATTGACGCAAGAGCAGCACAGCATCCAAATACATAATTTCAAATTTCCAAATTTCATTTTGATTATAAGGTTTTTTATGTATAAACAAAAACAAATTTTTTTTTAAAACTAAAATGTACTTTGTCATATTTTCATGATAAATGTGCATGTGTATTAAAAAAAAAAAACGAAAAAAAGAAGAAAATCCTATACATAATCCTAAGATATTAAAGAAATAACAATACAATCTCCTCTTGTAGAGACAGAAGTTGTAAAAATATTTTGAAAGAAAAGAACTTTTTTAAAAAATTTATTCATTTTACACTTTTGTCGTCATATCTCAATTTTTTTATATATACATACATTTTAAATTATACTTGTGTATTCACTTCGAATTTCTTATTAATTCCTGTGCCAGAAACCTAAAATCTAACATCTGTTTTCCTTGTGAGTGCTTAGCATTTTTTCGCCAGGAAATGTGATGGGGGTTTTAGTGTTGAGGCATGTTATTTTTAAGAATTACTTTTAGTTATTTTAAAAAATGTCTTTCCAAACAAGACCTTTTTAAAATATAGTTGACTTTCAGATTTCTTTGTACTATTTTTTTTTTAAATAAATATAAAAAACACATCATCAGTTGAAACAACTACACCACTCTACCTACCAGACAAGAAGTAAAAGGCTAAAAAGTTGTAAAAATAATAAAAAAAATATATTTAAACAAAAACATTCAATAAAATACATTCGATTGAAAAATAAAACAAAAAATATTTGAAAAAAACCCAAACATGTCTTGTAATATTTAATTGTAATGCCAAGAAGTTATTGAAACTAAAAACAAATTCGTACTTAGTTTTTAAGTAAAACTTCCTTCTTTGTAGTTTTTAAATATAGAAATTTACTTAATATTTATACCTATAAATGGAGAAAATGATTTTTTTGTACTGGAAGAGATCATAGTTTTAAGGAACGATTTTGGTTTTGTAAATTAGAAGAATTCTGTTTCGATGAAAACACGATTTGGAATGTCTAACGAACCACTTCGAATGTTTTTAAGTCTGAACTTTTGGGACCGAGTTCAAGAGATCTCGATTGCAAAAAATAATTTCGCATTTCGTTGTACATGTAATTGTGCCTTTGTTCTTCGATTCGAAAGAAATGTTTTTAGTTTTCGTTTTTTGGTTTTCTTTTAATTTTTGTATTTTTATTTTTATAGATAAAAGGGAGTCGGCTTAACGATTTCCGAAATCCACTACTTGATACTTAAAATCCACAGCAGAGGTCTTACAAAGAGTTTGATAACAGTCGTTTCTTGGTAAATTTTGTTTTAGATGCTCAGGAATTTGTTTTAACTGGATTTTTAAATTGGATGTTGATGATTTATGAATAAGATTTAAAAAGGTAATTCGACAAAATTTTTAAGCTATTTATCCTATTTTTATTGCACCAAATAACCAACAAAAAGGATAAGCGTCTGTCACGTTTCCAACATTTTCATCCCTATTACAAAGCATACAGAGGTCGTCAGGAGCAAAAACTGTTTCTTCTCTTTGACACCAAACGTTTTCAATTCGATATAAAAAACGGGCCTGTTCGAATATACATACATTACTACATTGCATCTAATGATCGTGATTGACCGCGGAAATGTAATCGAAATGCAGAAATAGAATTGCTTGTTTTTTTACTATTCCAGTTTTGGTTGGACTACCTTTTTTCCATTGTTGCGGAAAATTTCTCTCATGGGAACGAAGATTTTTGTATTTAAATTTCCAGTGAATTGTCGTTATCTGTGAAATTGCTTACTTTCTAATACAAACAACATAACTATACTTGTGAAGTCAAGGCTAGCACTCTATTGCATTTACATCTTGTCGATCACGGATGACTAACATCACACTTAACGCACAATAGTTTTACCACTCCCTTTCCCGAGAGAGTGGTAAGTACTTCCATCCAATGCCATCATCGTGTTAAAATAGTAACTTAAAATGCTAAAATGCATTTTCCAAGTTTTGTTCTTTTAGAATCGAATCTATTCTGCGTGGATTCGTGGACTCATTTGTGGGATGAGTTATTATAGAATCTTAAACAAAATAAAATATCTTCGTTTAAAAATATAGTATACACTAAACATATGAATTCGTACATTTTCAATTTGAAATCTGTTTTCAAAGTAATCAAGTATGTATAACAACAACGATCTTGACTCAAACTTTTAAAATTAATGATATTTGAAAACTTTAATTTTCAAATCATATTAGAGAGTAAGCCGCTTGATATACAGAATCTGGTAAAACGAGTTTTTGGTGTAAATTTTTTGTTATTTTAAATGACTATTAAACTTAATCCCTTAAGTTATGCTATGAAATTTTCATATATTTAAATAATTATTTGATAGTTTTTTTTAACATTTAGTCCTATTCTGCGTTTCGATTTGAATTGAAGTTTTTTCCGTTTGGCAACTTTAGTATTCGTAATGCTGAATATAAGCCATCGGAAAGCATTGAAATGAAATACATTTTTCTTACGATTCCGTTTTTTGTTGGAATACATCTTTTAGCTCGAAGCGTAACTGAATGCGGAAACGTAATCGAAATTAAAAATATTGAAAATTTATGATTTTATAGCAAAACATAGCTTGCAGTTGAGTTTTAGTTTTGTTTTGTTTTCGTCTACCGTTGCCTTCAAAGTCAGTGTAAATGCACTTTTTTTGCAATTTCATTGCATTATTAAGGTTTCTTAACAGTAATTTATTTATTTTTACACCTTGAATATATAATTACCCTATAAATAAAACTAAGAGAGCAATTAAACATTTGTATTCAAAATAAAAATTATTGAGTAAAATAAAATCTCAATATTATTTTGTTTCAGTGAAACACAATTTAAAAAAATTACATTTTACAAATAACAACAGAAAGAAAGAACATTTTTTTTTAAATATTCATATTAAAACAATTTTAAATTTAGCTTATCTCCTTCACTGTTTTTTCGTTTTCTTTAAAGAGCTGAGAAGAGAGCAACAAATTCCTGTCTACCATATGTACTGCGTATGTATGTTATATATGGAGGGAGTGTATGGTTTTAATATTTCTTATCTTCTCCGAACACAATTTAATGATAACAAAACAATTTTGTTAGTAGGAGACGATAGCAAACCAGTTGGTAAATGTATGTGTTGCTGGCTGCTCTGAGTAAGTGGTCGCCGCCTGTCCGGGTTTTTATATGTATATTTTTTTCAATTTTATTTCATTATTTCACACTGTTGATTTGCTTTTCTCGAAAATATCAGTGTCATTTGCTCATTAACAACGTAGACAAGTGCATGTGCTACGCTTATAATTACTCAGAGAAGTTTTGAAAAAAAAAAAAAAAACAGAATTAGAAAAGTAAAAAACACAAACAACAAATTAACATAACATTTTTAAATATAAAAGTAAAAAAAAAAACAGAAGATTTTCTTTTTCAGCTTAATAACAAATAACAGTTGTGAAAGAAAATTTAATTTTAAACCTAACAAAAAGCGTTAAATTATTAATTGAAGTAAAAATATTTATTTATTTAGTAATACGTGTGTGACACAAGTGTTCAAATTCCCTCTACCAACAAAAGTCATCTATTTACTAACAACAACAACAACAACTACTACCAATAGCAGACGGACAATATACCCTTGCTAATTAAATGTTAATCACACCATTCCCACCAATATAAATCCAACGCGTCTTCTTGCTTTTTAAATAGAATTTTAAATTAAAACAAACAAAAACAAATCATAAAACATGTCATCAGCCTTACAGACGGTAAGTTTTTTTCCCCTGTTGCTGTTTTTATTATTCTACCATAATTTAAATTGTAATTATTAAAAAAAATTTCCTTTAGACTTTTACGTTGTAATTATTAAATTTTTGTTTTTTTTTATGATTTTTGAAAAATATGAATGTTATCGATTAAAATACACAAAGCGCCGGTTATCATTATATTAGGATGGTTTATAGGTGCATTTTAATAAAATTTTTTCGAATTTAAGCTAAAAGCATTTTTTGTTATTACGAAAATAGAATGAAAGTGGGTATTAAACTAAGCACAGTGGTTGAGCAAAAACAAGGAAGTGGTTTTAAATAAAAAAACAAAGGATTTGTCTGGTAAATGAAAACATTTAAAATGCAGAACTGAAAGTCTGCAGTCTAGCCTATAGTCTAGTCTATAGTATAGGCTATAGTCTAATCTATAGTCTAGTCTATAGTATATTCTATAGTATAGTCTATAGTATAGTCTATAGTCTAGTCTATAGTCTAGTCTATAGTCTAGACTATAGTCTAGTCTATAGTCTAGTCTATAGTCTAGTCTATAGTCTAGTCTATAGTCTAGTCTATAGTCTAGTTTATAGTCTAGTCTATAGTCTAGTCTATAGTCTAGTCTATAGTCTAGTCTATAGTCTAGTCTATAGTCTAGTCTATAGTCTAGTCTATAGTCTAGTCTATAGTCTAGTCTATAGTCTAGTCTATAGTCTAGTCTATAGTCTAGTCTAGTCTATAGTCTAGTCTATAGTCTAGTCTATAGTCTAGTCTATAATGTAGTCTATAGTCTAGTCTATAGTCTAGTCTATAGTCTAGTCTATAGTCTAGTCTATAGTCTAGTCTATAGTCTAGTCTATAGTCTAGTCTATAGTCTAGTCTATAGTCTAGTCTATAGTCTAGTCTATAGTCTAGTCTATAGTCTAGTCTATAGTCTAGTCTATAGTCTAGTCTATAGTCTAGTCTATAGTCTAGTCTATAGTCTAGTCTATAGTCTAGTCTATAGTCTAGTCTATAGTCTAGTCTATAGTCTAGTCTATAGTCTAGTCTATAGTCTAGTCTATAGTCTAGTCTATAGTCTAGTCTATAGTTTAGTCTATAGTCTATCTATAGTCTAGTCTATAGTCTAGTCTATAGTCTAGTCTATAGTCTAGTCTATAGTCTAGTCTATAGTCTAGACTATAGTCTAGTCTATAGTCTAGTCTATAGTCTAGTCTATAGTCTAGTCTATAGTCTAGTCTATAGTCTAGTCTATAGTCTAGTCTATAGTCTAGTCTATAGTCTAGTCTATAGTCTAGTCTATAGTCTAGTCTATAGTCTAGTCTATAGTCTAGTCTATAGTCTAGTCTATAATCTAGTCTATAGCCTAGTCTATAGTCTAGTCTATAGTCTAGTCTATAGACTAGTCTATAGTCTAGTCTATAGTCTAGTCTATAGTCTAGTCTATAGTCTAGTCTATAGTTTAGTCTATAGTCAAGTCTATAGTCAAGTCTATAGTCAAGTCTATAGTCAAGTCTATAGTCTCGTCTATAGTCTAGTCTATAGTCTAGTCTATAGTCTAGTCTATAGTCTAGTCTATAGTCTAGTCTATAGTCTAGTCTATAGTCTAGTCTATAGTCTAGTCTATAGTCTAGTCTATAGTCTAGTCTATAGTCTAGTCTATAGTCTAGTCTATAGTCTAGTCTAGTCTATAGTCTAGTCTATAGTCTAGTCTATAGTCTAGTCTATAGTCTAGTCTATAGTCTAGTCTATAGTCTAGTCTATAGTCTAGTCTATAGTCTAGTCTATAGTCTAGTCTATAGTCTAGTCTATAGTCTAGTCTATAGTCTATAGTCTAGTCTATAGTCTAGTCTATAGTCTAGTCTATAGTCTAGTCTATAGTCTAGTCTATAGTCTAGTCTATAGTCTAGTCTATAGTCTAGTCTATAGTCTAGTCTATAGTCTAGTCTATAGTCTAGTCTATAGTCTAGTCTATAGTCTAGTCTATAGTCTAGTCTATAGTCTAGTCTATAGTCTAGTCTATAGTCTAGTCTATAGTCTAGTCTAGACTAGTCTATAGTCTAGTCTATAGTCTAGTCTAGTCTAGTCTAGTCTAGTCTATAGTCTAGTATATAGTCTAGTCTATAGTCTAGTCTATAGTCTAGTCATTGTAAAGTGATTCTGGTAAGAAATGAATAACTTATATTTAAATAGAAATTTTCCCGGAAAAAAACATTGAAATGTGATCAGTAAAATTGAAATTTGCTTTAATTTACGCATTAAAAAAACATATGATTCATTTCTTCATAGCTACTTTCGACAACTCTAGAATTTTTTTATTAAATCTATTTTATTAAAGATTGATAAAAAAACTATTAGGTCTCGCGCTATTCTTATCTGAAACTCTCAAATTTCAATATTTTCTAAGAAAGTTCGAAAACATAAATACGTTTATTATCGTTAGTTTACGAAAAAAACATATTTTGAATTGATTAAAGCTTTAGTAAAAAAATTCCACAAAATTTTTATAAGAAAACAAATGATTTCCATATGTTAAAACCTTAACAAATCAAGGTGAGAACTAAGAAATTTGCGCGAATGATAAGTAAAATAAACGATAATAAAAGTAGAAATTTATTATCGCGTGCCGGGTAAAATTATTTTGCTATTAACTTCAAATTAAAAGATATAATTTAAAGATTACATTTTTTTTTTGCATTTGTAGTTATAAACCTATACTTTTAAATGTTTGTATTATTCGTTTTGCTTGTTCTATACTGTTTCCAGTCTAATTTTTTATAACTTTCTAATAAAGTACTTATACAACAATGTTTCAAAATCCTTATCTCTGACGGCATATGTATTCAATTATTGCGAATATATTCTTAGATAATTTAGTAGTACTATAATATAATAATGTTAATAGGTATATAGTTTTTCTTTCGATAAATTATTACCGATTATAGTCTAGAGGCATACATTTGTTTAAGGCATGTGTTCTAGTGTAGTTGGTGATTTACTTTATCAATTTGTTGCGATAATTCATATAAACTTTTTATGTTAGTTATTAGATTTTTTCTTTAATCTTTTTCATACAATGAACTTTATCTTTAGTTGTTTATGGGACAAATTTTTTCACCAGCAAATCGCGCCAGATTGCTTGAAAGCGCTATGGATAACGGCCTTTTGTCCCCTACTGATAACAACATTGTTGACTGAACACGAACAACAATATATTTTATGTACATACTTTTTAAAAGTCAAAGACTTTTAAAATACCGGGTTGTTTTACACAGACGTTTTTAAGAAATAAATAAATATGATTAATGATGGATGCAATAATACTACATACATACGTGTTTAACACGACTAAAAGATAATTATTGTTTTAAAATTTAAATCAGCTAGCCAGTTATTTACGTTTAATACTTGGGGTTTTACAATTTTTTGTTTTAATATGGTCTCAGTTAAAACGTAATAGAAGTTGTTTGGAAATGATTCACACACTGTTTAATTCAAATGAATTTTGTTATTAATTTTCTGTTATTTGATATGGAAAAGTGATTAAAAACAAATTATAAAAAGGTAGCTTTACAATTATTAAAATTTATTTTTTTGTAAATTTTTATCCAAACAATAAACAGACAGTGGTTTGGAATAGAAAATAAATGGTTTGAGAATGGTTTGATTGAGAATATCGTACATAAAACAATCTGAAACGGTGTCGTAGCAAGATTTACTTAAATTAAGTACAAAATACTTGATTCAAGTATGGATCCATCAAGTGAAAAGCTTGATTTTAGTGCAATTTAAGGATTTTTTTTAATAATTTAGAAAAAAATAAAAATGTTAAAAAAAAATGTATGTTCATAGTTTAAAATTCGCTATAAGAATAGCTAGTTTAAACGATTATGATATATGTGCTGGATTTCACTAGTCAACGGCTCTTTTAACTATAAAGTTGTTAACATTATTTTCTTTTATGTATTTAAAGAAATTACTAATAAAATTAGTCTAATCTAAAATTAACTAAACATTATCAAAACCCACTTAGATTTTGTCCATCAACTTGAAATGCCAAAACAGTAACAAAAATTCAATGTTAGTTAAATGTTATCTAGTTTATTTTTTAATCATGGTAGCAAACATTTTGAAATTGATCTT
>NW_023995383.1:0-2500 GCF_015586225.1 Lucilia sericata | reverse complement strand
TAACTAACTACTAACTAAACTAACTAACTAACTAACTAACTAACTAACTAACTAACTAACTAACTAACTAACTAACTAACTACTAACTAACTAACTAACTAACTAACTAACTAACTAACTAACTAACTAACTAACTAACTAACTAACTAACTAACTAACTAACTAACTAACTACTACTAACTAACTAACTAACTAACTAACTAACTACTACTAACTAACTAACTACCTAACTACCTAACTACCTAACTACTAACTAACTAACTAACTAACTAACTAACTAACTAACTAACTAACTAACTAACTAACTAACTAACTAACTAACTAACTAACTAACTAACTAACTAACTAACTAACTAACTAACTAACTAACTAACTAACTAACTAACTAACTAAACTAACTAACTAAATAACTAACTAACTAACTAACTAACTAACTAACTATAGTATATCCTTTTATATGTTCCTTCCACTCCTCGGGGAAGCATAGGCCTATGTTTGTTCCCTTAGATCGTCATATTCCACAATTATTGATAAATACGTATTTTTATTCAAATTATCACAAACCATCAAAAAAAGAAAAAATATTGATATATAATTTGATTTAGAGCCCGATGTCTGTTATCAATTGAGTTTACGACTTTCTCAAACATTTCAATAAGAAAAGTTATTGACCTTTAATAGGGTGTTTAAATAAAAACCAAAATGCACTGCCGGCATATAATGCACGCAATAAAGAATATTTGGGCGTTTTTTCCGGGGGTGTAAGTGAGAATCTAACATTTGTTGCTGGCTTCAAGGAGCATGCGCTAATATGTTTTAGTTACACTAAAAGAGAATAGCCGGCAAATAATTAAATCAAAAATAAAATCAAGAAAACTAAATTTTTCCAACCAACTAAATAAAAGAGAAACTACTATTCTGTATTTACACACAATTTTGTGCAATTGTATATTATACATTTAAAATTTATATAAAAATAAATAAAATTGATTTAATAATTTAGTTCTATAGACATTGTGTTAATCGCGTGCCAATTTCGAGGTGAAATACTACCTTGGAAACTTTAGTATGACAAATATACATATATTTGCAAAAACCACATACCTACGTTTACCAGAGCATTTCAATGAATGAATATAATATTGTTCAGAATTCTAGGGGTTGAATGGTTTTGTTGGCCGTTTGCAGGGTTGTGTGCTCGTTTAATGATTTTTATTTCTGGCCAAATTCGTTATTTGAACACGTAACGTGCTCAAGGAAAGAAATAAAAAACTATTACGACAAAATAGTGCCTTATTTTAGTTTTGTGCGAATAAATTTTTTATTTATTTTATAAATAGAAAAGAAAAACCAATAAGTAATTGAACTTTGGTCATATCAACAAAAAATAAACGTCATTTCAAAAAAAAAAAAAAAAAAAACTGTGATAAAATTGTTTAGCAGTATCCTATAGAAAAGATTTTCCAAATCGAAATGAAACAAAGTGTGACTAGAAAAGTGGGTAAAAAACCAATATCTCATGAAAGGGTGTGGCAATTGTTTGGACCACAAGTAGGCTATAGAAAATTAAAATTTTCATCTTTTTAAATAAATAACCTAATTGAAACTTTGTTTTTCTTTCTTATTTAAAACAGGCCACTTTGGAGGAAATGCGTCATGCTGCTTCACGCATATGTCGTGATTACTTAAATGGACGTTGGAAGGTAGTACCTGCTGAACAATTGATATTTAAAAGAATCAGGTAAATTGAAGTGACGTCACCTTTACACATTACATATTTCTAAATTAATTTTCCTTTAATTACAGTGGTGGTCTTTCAAACTTTTTGTATTATGTAAGTCTGCCACCTCAGCAGGACAATGCCAATGAGTCGGTAGATTATCAGGCGCCTCAAGCAATGGAAACCTCCTTGGACCGTGCCACTGCAACTGCTTTACTCACCTCTGTAGATGATGAAAATAGAAATGAGCCCCATTACAATGAATTGGTGGCAGCAGTGGGCGATATGAATGGCAATAAACGCAAAAGATTTGACAGTGCTTCTTCTGGCTCCTCAGCCGCTTTAAGACAAAATGAACCTGAGGAAGTAAGTTTTTTCTTCTTTTAAATTTGTTAAACCATTTATACTTATTAAATTGTCTTTTAATTTCCAGGTACTTTTACGTATATATGGCCAATCGCATGGCGAAGATGCTCTCGAGGCCATGATTACCGAATCTGTGGTCTTTGCTTTACTCAGCGAGCGTCATTTTGGTCCTAAGCTTCATGGCATATTCCCGGGCGGTCGTATTGAACAGTATATACCCGCCAGAGCTTTACTAACAACTGAACTCTCCGATCCCAAGATTTCCCTTAAGATAGCTGAAAAAATGGGTGAAATCCATGGTCTCAATATACCTATGTCCAAAGAACCCGATTGGGTTTGGAATTGTATGAATCGTTGGCAACGTCTCTTGCCCGCTATTCTAAGTCGTAATGATTGGCAGGAGAATCAAAAACA
>NW_023995382.1:0-116337 GCF_015586225.1 Lucilia sericata | reverse complement strand
CATAGTTCAATGTTGCACATGAAGTTTGTATTTGTAATCATTGATTCACGGTGTTCAAAGTGATCTTGACTATATGGGCAACGACTATAATGATTTGGCCTTTTCCAAGTCATTTCATCTTAAATTGCACATTTTGTTGCTTTTAACCGTGTTATTGTTTTTGCTGTTATGTAAACACATGTTCAATTGTATTTGTTACACGATGCATTTGTTAGAGCAGCAAAGAAAAAAACAATAAGAAACTGCTTCGTAATAATAATAAATTTTCATGCAACATAAATCAACCACAAATCAACCATTAGACCAGACAATATGACTCATGTAATATGACGAGTTTGTTGTCTCTTGTGTTACACAGTAGGTGGGAGCTTAAGTTTAAGCTGAGCTATACATTTTTCCAATAACCTTAACGGGAAAGTTGTTATAGCAGAATAGTAAAATCTCCCGAATAAGGTTCCACAACTATAGTTGTAGTTCAGTTCTAGTGTGTTTCTAGTTCAGTTCAAGTTCAGTTCTAGTTCAGTTCTAGTTCAGTTCTAGTTCAGTTCTAGTTCAGTTCTAGTTCAGTTCTAGTTCAGTTCTAGTTCAGTTCTAGTTCAGTTCTAGTTCAGTTCTAGTTCAGTTCAGTTCTAGTTCAGTTCTAGTTCAGTTCTAGTTCAGTTCTAGTTCAGTTCTAGTTCAGTTCTAGTTCAGTTCTACTTCAGTTCTAGTTCAGTTCTACTTCAGTTCTAGTTCAGTTCTAGTTCAGTTCTAGTTCAGTTCTAGTTCAGTTCTAGTTCAGTTCTAGTTCAGTTCTAGTTCAGTTCTAGTTCAGTTCTAGTTCAGTTCTAGTTCAGTTCTAGTTCAGTTCTAGTTCAGTTCTAGTTCAGTTCTAGTTCAGTTCTAGTTCAGTTCTAGTTCAGTTCTAGTTCAGTTCTAGTTCAGTTCTAGTTCAGTTCTAGTTCAGTTCTAGTTCAGTTCTAGTTCAGTTCTAGTTCAGTTCAGTTCTAGTTCAGTTCTAGTTCAGTTCAGTTCTAGTTCAGTTCTAGTTCAGTTCTAGTTCTAGTTCAGTTCTAGTTCTAGTTCAGTTCAGTTCAGTTCTAGTTCAGTTCTAGTTCAGTTCTAGTTCAGTTCTAGTTCAGTTCTAGTTCAGTTCTAGTTCAGTTCTAGTTCAGTTCTAGTTCAGTTCTAGTTCAGTTCTAGTTCAGTTCTAGTTCAGTTCTAGTTCAGTTCTAGTTCAGTTCTAGTTCAGTTCTAGTTCAGTTCTAGTTCAGTTCTAGTTCAGTTCTAGTTCAGTTCTAGTTCAGTTCTAGTTCAGTTCTAGTTCAGTTTAGTTTAGTTTATTTCAGTTCTAGATCAAGTTGAATTCTAGTAGTTCTAGTCGGTAAATAACAGAAAAGTTCCAAAATAGTATCTGAGTCAGACAGTATAAAGAAGAGCTCGTCAGAACGCCTATACAATATTTTGTGACACCGAACACCCTACCCGATACATGGGTAGAGGTATTTACTTTAACTGTCTAATGGTCACAATCGTTAAAAGTTTAAAAACAGATTATGCTAAATGCTGCATAATCAGAAAAGAAATAAAAGTGAATGAAAATAAAATATCTTGAATAAAATGTTAATGGAACACTATGTCCCTTTAACATATACTGCCGGATTTACTTAGATCGCTATAAATCCAATGCAGTAGTTTGAAAGTTTCCATACTGAGTAGTCTTATAAGATAACATTAATTACCTGATCCAAGTAAATAGACTATAACTTGTTCATCTAACTGTTGGTGTGATGTAGATTTGAGCTCTACTTTTATTGTTAAAATGTAGCACAAATACACAAAACAATTTCCTATGCATTTGTTAGCTCCCTAATAAATATGACGACAGCATAATTGGATTTTAGCACAGACCATGTTCGAAAAGTAAAATATAGACTCCGTACGTACAAATTTATACATATGATTTTATGAAGTCACATCATACTCATAGGAGTAGCACACTTGAACAGTGTTAAGTTCAATGTTTCGATGTAGTATTTATACATCGCACTTGGTTTTGTGTGAATAGTAATGAATTTAATTAGATGTTTTAGGTTGTGAAACATGTATGACTGGTGTTTTGTGATCCCATCGAATATTCATTGTTTAATAAATGCAACAATTGTATGCAGAAAGTTAATTGGATGCTTGTCAAGGAATATTAAATGTATATATGTATGAGTATTTGCTGCTCTTGTAAACATAAAAATAGAGATAGATAATGTTAATACCGAGTATTGGAAACAATTAAAATATACTTGTATTACTTGCTAAGAAGGTGAAGGCGTTTGCAATATGCTAACTAAGTTGTTATAAGTGCTAACAAGTGTTTTACAAAAAAGAAGACCACAAAGAGTGGTACTGTTTCAAACTAATGCACAAGGTTTCTTTTATATCTCTACAAATACTTTTTAAAATCCTTTTACTAAGAAATATTGCTGGTCACCATATTTTGCATTCATACTCATACGAAATTATTATTATAATAATATACCTGATGGTGAAAATGTTAAAATCTAATAAAACTTAATAAAACTACTGACAGAACACATTCTCTACACACCATGCAGGTAAGAACATGAAGGAACCAATAAAAAAATCTAAAGAAAAAACTCAAGAATCTGGTTTTACAACATGTTTTGCATAACTTAAAAGGAACAAGTCTTAAATCATGTTTGCTTCTTCTTTTATTTTTTTATTCATTCTTTACCCCCTCTTGCATCACAAAATACTTCTTCATTTCAGACCGAAAATAAGAAACCTGGTTGAGAAGCACAAAAACTAAAGTAAAAAAAATGATGAAAAAAGTATTACTTCACTTAACAATGACCCTCAGAATATAAGTATATATCCAGAATAACATGAACACAACTTTTAGGTACAGTGCGGCTTTAGTCCAGACCCTAGACTAGATTATAGTTCAGGTTATAAACCAAACTTTAGTCCAGACTGCTGACTTAAGTATATATATTTATACTTTAAACTCGGCTATATCTAAGACTATACTATAGTCCAGACCTTACACAAGTTATAATACAGACCATAGACTAGACCAGCCTATCGACCTATAATATGGTCCAGACTATCGACCACATTATAGATTATAGACTAGACTATAGACTAGACTATAGACTAGAATATAGACTAGACTATAGACTAGACTATAGACTAGAATATAGACTAGACTATAGACTAGACTATAGACTAGAATATAGACTACACTATAGACTAGACTATAGACTAGACTATAGACTAGACTATAGACTAGACTATAGACTAGACTATAGACTAGACTATAGACTAGACTATAGACTAGACTATAGACTAGACTATAGACTAGGCTATAGACTAGACTATAGACTAGACTATAGACTAGACTATAGACTAGACTATAGACTAGACTATTGACTAGACTATAGAATAAACTATAGACTAGACTATAGTCCAGATTAAACTCACTAGCTATCGAAACTAAAAGAGTTATTCTGCTTTTATAGAATGATTTACAATCCCACTGTACCTTTACTCAAGAAACTGTTGAGCACTTGTAGAAACACATACACAAACAATGCACTTACACTACAAATCTACACTCAAAAATAAAAATACATGCAATAAGACAGACCTGATGGTGAGAAGGAAACAAGCAAATTCCAAACATTTAAACACAAAGCATCCGCATAATGGATGGATCGTTGGTTAGTTCACTCGTCTGCTCGTTCTCTACCTTTAACACAAACTAACAAAAAACTTATAGTAACAACAAAATGTTAAACTGCAACAGAACTTTAAAATTTTAGAACTTCATTCTAAAAAGTTTAAATAAAATATTAAAAAATAAACGAATTATAAGGAGTACAAAAACTCCTTTTTTAATTTTGTTGATCGTTGCACACCAAGTTGCTGGTTGTTCGGAGTTTTTTTTTTTTCTTTCTTTTTTGCTCCAATGTACATATGAGATGAACTTAAGGAATGTGGTTTAACTACTTCGTCGTCGTCTTCCAACTACTCTTTCACATCTGTTGTTGTTGCTGGCATTGCTATGGCAAGAAACTGGTTGAGTATATGTGTGTGTTGGCTGGATGGATAGATGGAAAGGTAGGCCGACCAAGAAGCAGGCTGGCAAACAACCAAAACAGGCAGATAGGTATGCAGCCAGTTAAGAGTTGTGCTTACTGAAAAGCATGAAAGTATAGTTGGATGTCAATTTGACTGGCTGGATGTTGGTTAGTTTGTTTGTTTGTTTGTTGTGTTAGGCTGACTGAATGGCTGGCTGGCTGGTTGCCTTATATTGATGTTTGAAACTGCCGAGTTCTTTGGAGCTTGGCTGATAGTTTGGTTTGGTTACTTGCGTTTTTTTGGTTCGGTGAAAAAATCC
The DNA here is from genome assembly GCF_015586225.1 of Lucilia sericata. NCBI lineage: Eukaryota > Metazoa > Arthropoda > Insecta > Diptera > Calliphoridae > Lucilia > Lucilia sericata. Next base: position 111,941 of record NW_023995382.1, on the reverse strand, counting down.
ATGAATATACAAATTTTATGATTCATCGCCAAGTTCAAAAATTTTATGTCTTATTTTTCTTCTTTCACCTTCCCTTATCATCAGCTTTTCGAAATGAAGACCAGCAAAAACAAATGCAAGGGACAAAGAACAAACATTTTTGTGTAAACCTTATGATGATCTACTAAAGATATGTGCAATGAAGGTATTTTTTACAGAGTGGTGGTCAGTGGAAAACTGTTGCGGAATAACAATTTCAAATACAATTTTCCCTCAAGTTGCAAAAGAAAGAGAAAAATTCGGAAATAGTTTCTAAAGAAAAACACTTTTTATAGTAAGATATTTTGCAAAATTGTTTTAAAAAGAGAAATACACTAGACTAGACTATAGACTCTTCTATAGACTAGACTATAGACTCATCTATAGACTAGACTATAGACTACACTATAGACTAGACTATAGACCAGACTATAGACTACAATATAGACTAGACTATAGACTAGACTATAGACTAGACTATAGACTACACTATAGACTAGACTATAGACCAGACTATAGACTACAATATAGACTAGACTATAGACTAGACTATACCCTAGACTATAGACTAGACTATAGACTAGACTATAGCCTAGACTATAGACTAGACTATAGACTAGACTATAGACTAGACTATAGACTAGACTATAGACTAGACTATAGACTAGACTATAGACTAGACTATAGACTAAACTATAAACTTGACTATAGACTAAACTATAGACTAGACTGTAGACTAGACTATAGACTAGACTATAGACTAGACTATAGACTAGACTATAGACTAGACTATAGACTAGACTATAGACTAGACTATAGACTAGACTATAGACTAGACTATAGACTAGACTAGAGACTAGACTATAGACTAGACTATAGACTAGACTATAGACTAGACTATAGACTAGACTATAGACTAGACTATAGACTAGACTATAGACTAGACTATAGACTAGACTATAGACTAGACTATAGACTAGACTATAGACTAGACTATAGACTAGACTATAGACTAGACTATAGACTAGACTATAGACTAGACTATAGACTAGACTATAGACTAGACTATAGACTAGACTATAGACTAGACTATAGACTAGACTATAGACTAGACTATAGACTAGACTATAGACTAGACTATAGACTAGACTATAGACTAGACTATAGACTAGACTATAGAAGACTATAGACTAGACTATAGACTAGACTATAGACTAGACTATAGACTAGACTATAGACTAGACTATAGACTAGACTATAGACTAGACTATAGACTAGACTATAGACTAGACTATAGACTAGACTATAGACTAGAAAGAGACTAGACTATAGACTAGACTATAGACTAGACTATAGACTAGACTATAGACTAGACTATAGACTAGACTATAGACTAGACTATAGACTAGACTATAGACTAGACTATAGACTAGACTATAGAGACTAGACTAGACTATAGACTAGACTATAGACTAGACTATAGACTAGACTATAGACTAGACTATAGACTAGACTATAGACTAGACTATAGACTAGACTATAGACTAGACTATAGACTAGACTATAGACTAGACTATAGACTAGACTATAGACTATACTATAGACTAGACTATAGACTAGACTATAGACTAGACTATAGACTAGACTATAGACTAGACTATAGACTAGACTAGACTATAGACTAGACTATAGACTAGACTATAGACTAGACTATAGACTAGACTATAGACTAGACTATAGACTATACTATACTAGTCTATAGACTAGACTATAGACTAGACTATAGACTAGACTATAGACTAGACATAGACTAGACTATAGACTAGACTAGACAATAGACTAGACTATAAACTAGACTATAGACTAGACTATACAAATAGTTTCTAAAGAAAAAAACTTTTTATAGAAAGATATTTCGCAAAATTTAAAAAAAAAAAAAATTTTTTTTCGAAAGTTTCTATAAAAACACAAATTTTGCAAAATTTTTTATAAAGAAAGACATTTTTGCAAAATTTTCTGTGAAATTTTTCCAAATTTTCTTTAAAAAGTGAAATTTTCGTAAAAGTTCTATAAAAAGTGAAATTTTCGCAAAATTTTCTATAAGAACTGAAATTTTTGGAAATTTTCTAGAAACAGCAAAAATTTCTATAAAATGATAAATTTTTTATAAAAAGATAAATTTTTTATAGAAAGATAAATTTTGCAAAATTTTGCATACATTTTTATAAAAATATAAAAAAAGAAAATTTTCTCATTTTCAACTGCCACGTCTCTGCATCGGTTGCAAATATGTTGAAATTCATTTTGGTTGACTGGATTTTTTTCACTCAAGTTTGCCCTTTTTCACAGAATTTTGCATGAAACATGGATTTTATTTAATTTTTTTTTTTTTTCTTCTCTTTTTCACTACCACGTTTTTACTTTTTATTCACATCTCTAGTAGTTTTTTCTGCCATTTTCGTGCTTTTCTTTCTTTTTAGTTGCTGTTTGTTTCCTTTGTGGCATTGTTTATTATGTGCATGATTTTGCTCGTCATTTTGTTCAATATTTTAAAACCTCCGCTTTTGCCCCTTTTGCCCTTAAGAAATATAAAATTCTTATTTTTTTTAACTTTTACTTATTGCAACTTTTGGAGCATGTTATTCACACACAAACAAACCTTCTTGCCTTTTTTGGAGCAACAAAAAAAGCCATCAGCATTATTTTTATTCGTTATTATTCCAAATTTTGTTTTTGTTGAAAGTTCATATGAACCACAAACGTTTGTTTGTGTCCCTGTTTAAATGTTTAAATTCTTAAGGTGTTGAATTATGGCTTTAAAAAATATTTGTATATATTGAATTTTATTTCTTATTTATTGCTAATATTTGGTTTGATTCTGTTTTTGGGTTTTCTTCCTTTTGCAAATCAGAGCATTTTTACACGTTAAATATTTTACTTTGCTTCTCTTTTTGTTCCTGTGTATCTAACAAAATATTCTTTCTTATTTTTTTAAGAAGGTTGGCATTTAATTTTTTTGGGGTTTCTCACTGGACTCGTTTTCTTGTTGCTTGATGGTGTTAAAGATGATTTCTTTTTTTTAACCCTTAATGTTGTGTTTTCGGTTGTGAAATTTCATGGTATGGTTCATGGCTAATGGTTTATGGAAGCTAAAGCTATTATTATGTACAAAATATTTATGTATGTGTATCTGGATATCTACATAGCCAGAGACATACAGATACTTCTTATATATCGAGAGAGTATAACAGTTAACAATAAGTGTTTTATAATGACCATAAAGTTATGCGTTTGGGAAATATTTCTGCTGCTGCTTTAAAGTCGGTAAAATATCAAGAATGTTTAGTTCTTTATTAAAAAAGGGCTTATCTTACAAATTTAAAGAATTCCAATTATTAGAACTCACTGACCAGACCAAAGACTAGACTCTTGACTATAGACTAGACTATAGATTAGACTATCGACTAGACTATAGACTAGACTATAGACTAGACTATAGACTAGACTATAGACTAGACTATAGACTAGACTATAGACTAGACTATAGACTAGACTATAGACTAGACTATAGACTAGACTATAGACTAGACTATAGACTAGACTATAGACTAGACTATAGACTAGACTATAGACTAGACTATAGACTAGACTATAGACTAGACTATAGACTAGACTATAGACTAGACTATAGACTAGACTATAGACTAGACTATAGACTAGACTATAGAAGACTATAGACTAGGCTATAGACTAGACTATAGACTAGACTATAGACTAGACTATAGACTAGACCATAGACTAGACTATAGACTAGACTATAGACTAGACTATAGACTAGACTATAGACTAGACTAGACTAGACTATAGACTAGACTATAGACTAGACTATAGACTAGACTATAGACTAGACTATAGACTAGACTATAGACTAGACTATAGACTAGACTTAGACTAGACTATAGACTAGACTATAGACTAGACTATAGACTAGACTATAGACTAGACTATAGACTAGACTATAGACTAGACTATAGACTAGACTACTAGACTATAGACTATACTATAGACTAGACTATAGACTAGACTATAGACTAGACTATAGACTAGACTATAGACTAGACTATAGACTAGACTATAGACTAGACTATAGACTAGACTATAGACTAGACTATAGACTAGACTATAGACTAGACTATAGACTAGACTATAGACTAGACTATAGACTAGAATAGACTACTATAGACTAGACTATAGACTAGACTATAGACTAGACTATAGACTAGACTATAGACTAGACTATGACTAGACTATAGACTAGACTATACTAGACTATAGACTAGACTATAGACTAGACTATAGACTAGACTATAGACTAGACTATAGACTAGACTATAGACTAGACTATAGACTAGACTATAGACTAGACTATAGACAAGACTATAGACTAGACTATAGACTAGACTATAGACTAGACTATAGACTAGACTATAGACTAGACTATAGACTAGACTATAGACTAGACTATAGACTAGACTATAGACTAGACTATAGACTAGACTATAGACTAGACTATAGACTAGACTATAGACTAGACTATAGACTAGACTATAGACTAGACTATAGACTAGACTATAGACTAGACTATAGACTAGACTATAGACTAGACTATAGACTAGACTATAGACTAGACTATAGACTAGACTATAGACTAGACTATAGACTAGACTATAGACTAGACTATAGACTAGACTATAGACTAGACTATAGACTAGACTATAGACTAGACTATAGACTAGACTATAGACTAGACTATAGACTAGACTATAGACTAGACTATAGACTAGACTATAGACTAGACTATAGACTAGACTATAGACTAGACTATAGACTAGACTATAGACTAGACTATAGACTAGACTATAGACTAGACTAGACTAGACTATAGACTAGACTATAGACTAGACTATAGACTAGACTATAGACTAGACTTAGACTAGACGACTAGACTATAGACTAGACTATAGACTAGACTATAGACTAGACTATAGACTAGACTATAGACTAGACTATAGACTAGACTATAGACTAGACTATAGACTAGACTATAGACTAGACTATAGACTAGACTATAGACTAGACTATAGACTAGACTATAGACTAGACTATAGACTAGACTATAGACTAGACTATAGACTAGACTATAGACTAGACTATAGACTAGACTATAGACTAGACTATAGACTAGACTATAGACTAGAGACTAGACTATACTATAGACTATACTAGACTAGACTATAGACTAGACTATAGACTAGACTATAGACTAGACTATGACTAGACTATAGACTAGACTATAGACTAGACTATAGACTAGACTATAGACTAGACTATAGACTAGACTATAGACTAGACTATAGACTAGACTATAGACTAGACTATAGACTAGACTATAGACTAGACTATAGACTAGACTATAGACTAGACTATAGACTAGACTATAGACTAGACTATAGACTAGACTATAGACTAGACTAGACTAGACTATAGACTAGACTATAGACTAGACTATAGACTAGACTATAGACTAGACTATAGACTAGACTATAGACTAGACTATAGACTAGACTATAGACTAGACTATAGACTAGACTATAGACTAGACTATAGACTAGACTATAGACTAGACTATAGACTAGACTATAGACTAGACTATAGACTAGACTATAGACTAGACTATAGACTAGACTATAGACTAGACTATAGACTAGACTATAGACTAGACTATAGACTAGACTATAGACTAGACTATAGACTAGACTATAGACTAGACTATAGACTAGACTATAGACTAGACTATAGACTAGACTATAGACTAGACTATAGACTAGACTATAGACTAGACTATAGACTAGACTATAGACTAGACTATAGACTAGACTATAGACTAGACTATAGACTAGACTATAGACTAGACTATAGACTAGACTATAGACTAGACTATAGACTAGACTATAGACTAGACTATAGACTAGACTATAGACTAGACTATAGACTAGACTATAGACTAGACTAGACTAGACTAGACTATAGACTAGACTATAGACTAGACTATAGACTAGACTATAGACTAGACTATAGACTAGACTATAGACTAGACTATAGACTAGACTATAGACTAGACTATAGACTAGACTATAGACTAGACTATAGACTAGACTATAGACTAGACTATAGACTAGACTATAGACTAGACTATAGACTAGACTATAGACTAGACTATAGACTAGACTATAGACTAGACTATAGACTAGACTATAGACTAGACTATAGACTAGACTATAGACTAGACTATAGACTAGACTATAGACTAGACTATAGACTAGACTATAGACTAGACTATAGACTAGACTATAGACTAGACTATAGACTAGACTATAGACTAGACTATAGACTAGACTATAGACTAGACTATAGACTAGACTATAGACTAGACTATAGACTAGACTATAGACTAGACTATAGACTAGACTATAGACTAGACTATAGACTAGACTATAGACTAGACTATAGACTAGACTATAGACTAGACTATAGACTAGACTATAGACTAGACTATAGACTAGACTATAGACTAGACTATAGACTAGACTATAGACTAGACTATAGACTAGACTATAGACTAGACTATAGACTACTAGACTAGACTATAGACTAGACTATAGACTAGACTATAGACTAGACTATAGACTAGACTATAGACTAGACTAGACTAGACTAAAGACTAGACATAAGTCAAGAATATATAATTGACTATAGTCCACACTAGAAAATAGTCTTTAGTCCAGCGTACCGAATGAGCCAATGGTCAAGGCAGTAGACTAGGCAATATTCCAGACTATAGACTAAACTATATTTCCAATGTATGGGCTAAAATATAATCCAAACTATATTCCGGACTAAAGACAATCTTACACATAGACTCAACAATAGTCAAGCTATAGTGTATAAGATAGTCCCAGGCGATGGAGTAGACCATAGTCCAGACTATTCGAATTGTAGTCGCAAATGTATACCAGATTCGTCAAAAATCGAATATAAAAATTTTTACTTTTTCAAAGCTGTACCAGATAGAGTTTAGAAAAATTACATCAATTTAAAAATTATAATTTTAAATACAACGTTTTTTTTTTTTTTTTTTTTGAAATCACCCAAATATTATGTATGTATTTAACAATTTCCCATAGATAAAGGAATTTGTGTTCTCATTTTTAACACATACTTCGCCGGAAAGAAGGTCATAGAAATAAACTTTTATGAAACACTTAAGTCGATAAAATAAATCTTGGCACTTTAACTGCTGACTTTATAAACATTAGTCCAAACTCATATTTACAGAATTGGAAACAAACATACAACTCATGCTTATATAAACAATATCCTGTATACATAGTAAAAATTAGGATAGGGTGTGGAGATCTGAATGAAAATTAAAGCACCAACTTAGTAATAAAATATCTAGTAAATATAATTCATCTCTATACGTTATACAGACCGGTTGTGCTTTCATTAGTGTATCATTACTTTGATATAAGTGATCTGGTATAAACCTATAGAGAATGATTCATGGACTTGTTTTCAACAATTCCATCACAGATTTATTGTTTATAAGAAAAATTTAACATGGTCCAATATATGCCACCCTAATGTATCTACAAACTACCAGCAACTATAAATGTTGTTTTACTCATGTGTTGTTTGATTTGTATAAATCTTTTTTGGACCACCTTCGTGCCACAAAGAAAAAACAAATCTGAACTTTTTTATGATGTTTTCTTCCGTTTTTATAAATAACTTTTTTTATTTCACTCGAGTTTTTATACCCATCACCAAAAAATAGGGAGCGGTATATTGATTTTGTCAAAACGTTTGTAAAATATGGAAATATCAGTTGTAGATCCCGTAGCATATATATTATATATAAAGACCTGGGTCCGAACTAAAAATATTTGATATTTATTATAATCGGCCCAAAAAAGTCAAAAATGCATTTGCACACAAAATTTAAATCTGACCAAAAAACGTTGTTTCGATATCATTTAACGTTTTTACATGATTTGGTTTAGGATGTATACGATTCGAAGTGTACAACGTTTACTTCTTTCTTTTCTTTTTTGCAAGAAAAAAAGTTAAATAAACGTTTGTTTTGGTAGTTGACAGCTAAAATTTTTTTTGTTTCTCCACTCGGTTCAGTTCAGTTTGGTGCTATTCATTTACTGCTTTTAAAGCACTAGTGGTGCTAAAGTTGTTAAAAAGAAAATAAATCTTTGGCCAACTACAAAGTATTCATGAAGTATTGGAGCACAGCGTCAAAGGAAGACAATTACAAAGAGAAAGAGGAAAAGAGATTTAGCAAGCAAGTAACTCCTATGGCGCCATAACAATCAATAAATCATTATCTGGCTTTTATTTAAGATTTTTTTTATAATACTAGTGGATTTATAAATACCAGAATATTTATAAAGTTGTGTGCGTAAGGATATTAAGGGAGTGAGTGAGAGCTGCAGTAGATTAAGTAGTTATAACTCTACTGGATATGGGAAATGTATTACAGCTAATGAACTTTTAACCTTTTATGTAAAAAAAATAAATTGTATTAATGCAACAATATGTCTTGCTTCTTGTAAAACTATTTGAATATTATCCAAAAACATTATTGTTTTTCTTTTAATGCCGTAGGATGATATTTTTCAGATTCTTGATGTCAACTCGTCGGGAAACAAGAAACTAAACTCGATAACTGTTGGTCTTAATATAATAAAAAATAAAAAGTAGGCCAAAATTTACTTAGGATACAAGATAAATTTTTATAGCGGGTCACACAAATTTATGTAGTTGCATCTGTTAGTTGGTTAGATAGAACTGAATTAGAACTGAACTAGAACTGAACTAGAACTAAACTAGAACTAAACTAGAACTGAACTAGAACTGAACTAGAACTGAACTAGAACTGAACTAGAACTGAACTAGAACTGAACTAGACTGAACTGAACTAGAACTGAACTAGAACTGAACTAGAACTGAACTAGAACTTGAACTAGAACTGAACTAGAACTGAACTAGAACTGAACTAGAACTGAACTAAGACTGAACTAGAACTGAACTAGAACTGAACTAGAACTGAACTAGAACGAACTAGAACTGAACTAGAACTGAACTAGAACTGAACTAGAACTGAACTAGAACTGAACTACAACTGAACTACAACTGAACTAGAACTGAACTAGAACTGAACTAGAACTGAACTAGAACTGAACTAGAAACTGAACTAGAACTGAACTAGAACTGAACTAGAAACTGAACTAGAACTGAACTAGAACTGAACTAATGAACTAGAACTGAACTAGAACTGAACTAGAACTGAACTAGAACTGAAACTAGAACTGAACTAGAACTGAACTAGAACTGAACTAGAACTGAACTAGAACTGAACTAGAACTGAACTAGAACTGAACTAGAACTGAACTAGAACTGAACTAGAACTGAACTAGAACTGAACTAGAACTGAACTAGAACTGAACTAGAACTGAACTAGAACTAACTGAACTGAACTGAACTAGAACTGAACTAGAACTGAACTAGAACTGAACTAGAACTGAACTAGAACTGAACTAGAACTGAACTAGAACTGAACTAGAACTGAACTAGAACTGAACTAGAACTGAACTAGAACTGAACTAGAACTGAACTAGAACTGAACTAGAACTGAACTAGAACTGAACTAGAACTGAACTAGAACTGAACTAGAACTGAACTAGAACTGAACTAGAACTGAACTAGAACTGAACTAGAACTGAACTAGAACTGAACTAGAACTGAACTAGAACTGAACTAGAACTGAACTAGAATAACGAACTGAACTAGAACTGAACTAGAACTGAACTAGAACTGAACTAGAACTGAACTAGAACTGAACTAGAACTGAACTAGAACTGAACTAGAACTGAACTAGAACTGAACTAGAACTGAACTAGAACTGAACTAGAACTGAACTAGAACTGAACTAGAACTGAACTAGAACTGAACTAGAACTGAACTAGAACTGAACTAGAACTGAACTAGAACTGAACTAGAACTGAACTAGAACTGAACTAGAACTGAACTAGAACTGAACTAGAACTGAACTAGAACTGAACTAGAACTGAACTAGAACTGAACTAGAACTGAACTAGAACTGAACTAGAACTGAACTAGAACTGAACTAGAACGAACTAGAACTGAACTAGAACTGAACTAGAACTGAACTAGAACTGAACTAGAACTGAACTAGAACTGAACTAGAACTGAACTAGAACTGAACTAGAACTGAACTAGAACTGAACTAGAACTGAACTAGAACTGAACTAGAACTGAACTAGAACTGAACTAGAACTGAACTAGAACTGAACTAGAACTGAAACTAGAACTGAACTAGAACTGAACTAGAACTGAACTAGAACTGAACTAGAACTGAACTAGAACTGAACTAGAACTGAACTAGAACTGAACTACAAAATAAACGTTCTTGGGCTTTCAGCAATCTTCACTTACAGTTAGTATCAATTTCTCCAAACTACACATACATAAATATAAATCAATTAAAATTATTGACAATTATTTATAATTTCATAAAGTCATAATTAATAAAGAAGAAATAACAAGATCTACCTGTAATAATAACAATAAACTAGGATCAAAGAATAAATGTTACAATTCATACAATAAATAGTAATAAAGAACTAAACAGAGCCAATGGAAAAAATCTTGTTAAATCATTTTATTTATTTTTTCTTTAACTAGACATTTGATCAATGTTAACAAGACAATAATGATGCTGCTGCCGGCGATGCTCCGAGGCTCAATTGAATTGAATTGAAATCATACACTATTTAATGTGATGAAGTCAATGATTGTTAGTAAACGTACACCAGGTATCCAAAGTAAAAATCAGAGAAAAAAAACTTTAACAATTTGATCAATGAATCAATGAATGTTTGAAAGAGAATGAATGAAGTTAATAAGGTTTGAATGAAATCTATACTTTGTACGCATAAATGTTTATATGTCCGTCTGTCTATGTTAACAACTATCGATACGTTTAAATCTGTATGGAAAAGTAGTAACATTTTCACAATAGTTTTTTGTTCGTTTCTTCTAAAGTTGCTCTTATTATTCCACAATGAAAACCACTCATTTTTAGTAAATGAAATGTACATATTGAACATAATCAATGGAAAATCAATAAAAACTAAAGGAGGTAAAATAGAACAAGAATTGCAACATTTAAAAAGTAACAAGAACAACAATAACACTTCGATTGTATCATCAGCATCATCATCAATAAAACATACATCTTCAGTCATCATCCATACATACAGACAGACCTACTCAACCAACCAACCATAAATGTAACTGCTCTATAACATAGATACAGAGACTTCCACTTTTACCTCCACCTTTACCGGTATCAATATCAGTAACATTTAATCTGAACTTCATCGATACATGAATGAATGTATGTAGAGGACGTGCGAACATAACTACAGATACAAGTACACGAGAACAAAATGCTAGATATACGATAGATGTACCTCAATCCATGTACAATTTCTTTTTATTATTTTTTTCATAAACAATTTTTGAAGTGATATAGTTAGAAGTGTCTAATGCTACATCATCACACATGTGAGGGGTTCTACGTGATGTGTTTTAGGAAACAGAACCAGACCCTATTACACCAACATACTCACATGCACGCACTCATATATGAATCACATTTGTGTCAAAGTGATAATGAAGTCTACTTGATGAAACTGGGAAAAGTGATGTGTCAAAGTCAGTGTCTATCATGTATTAATCATTTTTTGTTTCCAGATTTATAAAGAAAAAGTTTGTGTTGTAGACACTTTTCCTTTTCGATGAATCTGTATATGTTTGGATAATACTGCAATAGAGGGAGGGTAATGTGAGTTGCACTTTAAAATGTACAGAAAAGTTCTGAACTAGAACTGAACTAGAACTGAACTAGAACTGAGCTAGAACTGAACTAGAACTGAACTAAACTGAACTAGAACTGTACTAGAACTGAACTAGAACTGAACTAGAACTGAACTAGAACTGAACTAGAACTGAACTAGAACTGAACTAGAACTGAACCAGAACAGAACTGAACTGAACTAGAACTGAACTAGAACTGAACTAGAACTGAACTAGAACTGAACTAGAACTGAACTAGAACTGAACTAGAACTGAACTAGAACTGAACTAGAACTGAACTAGAACTGAACTAGAACTGAACTAGAACTGAACTAGAACTGAACTAGAACTGAACTAGAACTGAACTAGAACTGAACTAGAACTGAACTAGAACTGAACTAGAACTGAACTAGAACTGAACTAGAACTGAACTAGAACGGAACTAGAACTGAACTAGAACTGAACTAGAACTGAACTAGAACTGAACTAGAATTGAACTAGAATTGAACTAGAACTGAACTAGAACTGAACTAGAACTGAACTAGAACTGAACTAGAACTGAACTAGAACTGAACTAGAACTGAACTAGAACTGAACTAGAACTGAACTAGAACTGAACTAGAACTGAACTAGAACTGAACTAGAACTAGAACTGAACTAGAACTGAACTAGAACTGAACTGAACTAGAACTGAACTAGAACTGAACTAGACTGAACTAGAACTGAACTAGAACTGACTAGAACTGAACTAGAACTGAACTAGAACTGAACTAGAACTGACTAGAACTGAACTAGAACTGAACTAGAACTGAACTAGAACTGAACTAGAACTGAACTAGAACTGAACTAGAACTGAACTAGAACTGAACTAGAACTGAACAGAACTGAACTAGAACTGAACTAGAACTGAACTAGAACTGAACTAGAACTGAACTAGAACTGAACTAGAACTGAACTAGAACTGAACTAGAACTGAACTAGAACTGAACTAGAACTGAACTAGAACTGAACTAGAACTGAACTAGAACTGAACTAGAACTGAACTAGAACTGAACTAGAACTGAACTAGAACTGAACTAGAACTGAACTAGAACTGAACTAGAACTGAACTAGAACTGAACTAGAACTGAACTAGAACTGAACTAGAACTGAACTAGAACTGAACTAGAACTGAACTAGAACTGAACTAGAACTGAACTAGAACTGAACTAGAACTGACTAGAACTGAACTAGAACTGAACTAGACTGAACTAGAACTGAACTAGAACTGTACTAGAACTGAACTAGAACTGAACTAGAACTGAACTAGAACTGAACTAGAACTGAACTAGAACTGAACTAGAACTGAACTAGAACTGAACTAGAACTGAACTAGAACTGAACTAGAACTGAATTAGAACTGAACTAGAACTGAACTAAAACTGAACTAGAACTGAATTAGAACTGAATTAGAACTGAACTAAAACTGAACTAGAAATTTTCAATGTTTATCTAAGAATATAAATTTTTAATAATTCTTTAATTTATTTAAGTTACTGATGTATGGTAAAGTTATGCAAATTATATTAAAGTTCCTTTGTGAACCCTGAATTGTAATTGATTGAAAATACTTTACAACATTTTTCAAATCAAGCCTGACTTTCCCTTGCCCTTATTCTACCCCAAACAATAAGTATGAAAATAATACAATTCCTAGCTAAACCTGTTCTCATTTAAAAAATTACTTATAGCCCTAAAAGTCCCCCGAATATGACTTTTAAAACTCATGATGTCATGTCATCATGCATGAATGCCCAGTTCTTGTTGGACTTTGCCAGCCTTGTTCTGTTGGTTGTATGGGTGTTTGCATGCTTTAAAATGACAGTTAGTGGCTGTGACCATATGACTGCCCGACGTTATTTATCGAGATGATGAGTATGATAATGGCGATGATGATGCTTCGACTGCTTGTTTGTTACTGTTGAACATTAAATACAGTTTATAGGGATGATATTTGTAACTCTTTATTGTAGTCTGCTGCTGCAACTATTGTTGTTGTTGGTAATGGTTGTAGTTATATTGTGGAGCAATATAATTTTTTTGTTGTTGCAGCAAGTGGTGGTGGCGGTAACTTAGCGGCATTTGTCCTGTTAAACAATGTGCTTTAAAAATAAATTCATGTTTTTTTGGAATTTCCATACATACCGTGGAGTGGACAAGATTTATAAACTAAAATTTACTGGAAACTTATTAGAACTAGAACTGAACTAAAACTGAACTAGAACTGAACTAGAACTGAACTAAAACTGAAATAGAACTGAACTAGAACTGAACTAGAACTGAACTAGAACTGAACTAGAACTGAACTAGAACTGAACTAGAACTGAACTAGAACTGAACTAGAACTGAACTAGAACTGAACTAGAACTGAACTAGAACTGAACTAGAACTGAACTAGAACTGAACTAGAACTGAACTAGAACTGAACTAGAACTGAACTAGAACTGAACTAGAACTGAACTAGAACTGAACTAGAACTGAACTAGTACTGAACTGAACTGAACTAGAACTAAACTACTACTGAACAAGAACTGAATTATAACTGAACTAGACTAGAATTGGAACTTTTTATAAAATAGCCTTAAATAATGTACATTTTCTGAAGAATTTTTTTTTAACATACGCTCCCACTGTGCAACCTTTTTATATTGTTCTTCTCTTTGTATGTCACACAAAATATTCTACGATTTCAACCATCCGAAACTACTCCATTCCACTCGATTCCATATTACGACAATGCCAGTGGCGCTATTTCGACATTGCCAATGCAATTTTCATAAGTTATGATGGGGATGATGAAGATGATGATGATGACAACAATGACGATGATACTCAACCAGTCGTCTGAGTCGAGTTGAAAGTACCATGTTGCATTCGTGGGACTACTGCTGGCAAAGCATCGTGATTCTATATCATTCATTCGTTTGTTCACTGAGAGTAAGTTGAGAAAATATTTTCATATTTTCTTTTATTTGTGATTCCATTTCGTGTTTTTTTCATTTTTGGTTAAATTCATATAAATTCTGGTAACCACGTTATTAGTGTATGTTGCACTATAAAATTGTACAAATCTACATGTTTAAAGGGATATGTATGTATGTATGAGGCATATTGGCCTGTTTGGTTTTCTTTGATGGTTGTTGTTAGAGTAGTGCTCCTGCTGCTGCCGTTTTAGCCTGCCTGCCTGACTGTCTGCCAGTCTGTCCATATTTCGGCCAGTTAGTTGCAAAGTTGTTTTGTATGTTCAGTTGCTGTTGCAACATATACCGCACCACACATCACAGAGCGCACAGCTTGTAAAGTTCATACGTTAAGGAATTTTTGTACAAATGTCATCCCGTCATCCATTTATTGTTTAGTGGAAGATGATAAATGCAGTGCAAGGTTTTAACTGTGCCCCTCGCTGAAACTTGAAATGAACTTGTTGTTGTTGTTTTCGTTCTTTTTGTCCTTATTTTTTGAATTGTTTTATTTTTGTACTCCTTTATTTTAAATGTGTTTGTATGTTGATCTGTATATCTTGCAGCTTTTTTTTTCAATGTTGTAATCAAAAACCTTTTACTTTTGTTCGAATATGCAAGAATTTCTGAGATTGTGTTTTTATTCCAACTTTTCTTCTTTTTCATATAATGCGCTTTTTCGTTTGTAGTTAGTTTTTTTATAAATTTAAGTTTATTGTTTGTTCGTTGATTTTTTTGATATGTGGTACAGTGGCATAAGAGAATAGAAAACGGGAATTTTCTATAAATAAAGAATTTACTAAAAATTCTTTTTAAATGGAAATATTTTCAAAAATTTCTTCTAATGGGAAATTTATTGAAAATTTTCTCCAATTAGGTAGTTCATTGAAAAATATCTCCAATTGGGAAATTTGTTGAAAATTTACTCTGCACAGAAATTTTGCTAAAATTTTCTTTAAATAAGAAATTTATCGAAAAATAATTAAAAAATTCGCTTAAATAAGAAATTTAAGAAAAAAATTGCCGCAAATAGGATATTTATTGAAAATTTCCCTTAATTAGGCAATTTATTGAAAATTTACTCTAAATAGGAAATTTGTTAATAATTCTCTTTACATATGAAATTTCCCTTAAATAGGGAGTTATTAAAAATTTCCCCATAATAAGGAATATATTTAAAATGTCCCTTTCATAGGGAATTTAGAAAAAAAGAAAATATGGAATTTATTAAAAATTTTTCTTAAATAGGGAATTTGTTGAAAATTCCCTTTAAATAGGGAACTCATAAAAAATGTCCCTAAATAGGAAATTTATTAAAAATTATTACTTAAAAAAGGAATTTAATAAAAATTTCCCTTAAATAGAGAATTTATTAAATGTCTCCCTTAAATTATCTATCTTTTTATCTATCTATCTATCTATCTATCTATCTATCTATCTATCTATCTATCTATCTATCTATCTATCTATCTATCTATCTATCTATCTATCTATCTATCTATCTATCTATCTATCTATCTATCTATCTATCTATCTATCTATCTATCTATCTATCTATCTATCTATCTATCTATCTATCTATCTATCTATCTATCTATCTATCTATCTATCTATCTATCTATCTATCTATCTATCTATCTATCTATCTATCTATCTATCTATCTATCTATCTATCTATCTATCTATCTATCTATCTATCTATCTATCTATCTATCTATCTATCTATCTATCTATCTATCTATCTATCTATCTATCTATCTATCTATCTATCTATCTATCTATCTATCTATCTATCTATCTATCTATCTATCTATCTATCTATCTATCTATCTATCTATCTATCTATCTATCTATCTATCTATCTATCTATCTATCTATCTATCTATCTATCTATCTATCTATCTATCTATCTATCTATCTATCTATCTATCTATCTATCTATCTATCTATCTATCTATCTATCTATCTATCTATCTATCTATCTATCTATCTATCTATCTATCTATCTATCTATCTATCTATCTATCTATCTATCTATCTATCTATCTATCTATCTATCTATCTATCTATCTATCTATCTATCTATCTATCTATCTATCTATCTATCTATCTATCTATCTATCTATCTATCTATCTATCTATCTATCTATCTATCTATCTATCTATCTATCTATCTATCTATCTATCTATCTCTATCTATCTATCTATCTATCTATCTATCTATCTATCTATCTATCTATCTATCTATCTATCTATCTATCTATCTATCTATCTATCTATCTATCTACTATCTATCTATCTATCTATCTATCTATCTATCTATCTAGCTATCTATCTATCTATCTATCTATCTATCTATCTATCTATCTATCTATCTATCTATCTATCTATCTATCTATCTATCTATCTATCTATCTATCTACTATCTATCTATCTATCTATCTATCTATCTATCTATCTATCTATCTATCTATCTATCTATCTATCTATCTATCTATCTATCTATCTATCTATCTATCTATCGATCTATCTATCTATCTATCTATCTTATCTATCTATCTATCTATCTATCTATCTATCTATCTATCTATCTATCATCTATCTATCTCTATCTATCTATCTATCTATCTATCTATCTATCTATCTATCTATCTATCTATCTATCTATCTATCTCTCTATCTATCTATCTATCTATCTATCTATCTATCTATCTATCTATCTATCTATCTATCTATCTATCTCTATCTATCTATCTATCTATCTATCTATCTATCTATCTATCTATCTATCTATCTATCTATCTATCTATCTATCTCTATCTATCTATCTATCTATCTATCTATCTATCTATCTATCTATCTATCTATCTATCTATCTATCTATCTATCTATCTATCTATCTATCTATCTATCTATCTATCTATCTATCTATCTATCTATCTATCTATCTATCTATCTATCTATCTATCTATCTATCTATCTATCTATCTATCTATCTATCTATCTATCTATCTATCTCTCTATCTCTCTGTCTATCTATCCCTATCTATCTATCTATCTATCTATCTATCTATCTATCTATCTATCTATCTATCTATCTATCTATCTATCTATCTATCTATCTATCTATCTATCTATCTATCTATCTATCTATCTATCTATCTATCTATCTATCTATCTATCTATCTATCTATCTATCTATCTATTTATCTAATATGCAAATCGAGCCAGCGATCTCCATCTAACAGGCTTAAAGAACACTTGCCCACCGACTGAACTAAATATAGAAAAATATAGAGTTCAGATTTTCGGCATTACTGTACCCTCCACTATGTGGAGTTTGGAACCAACTATGTATGTGAGTACATATTCGTGCATGTGTATATGTGTGTTTTTGTATTTTGAGGTTTATTTCCTTTTAAGCACAACTCGGTGCAGAACAGGGTACAAAACCTTTTTGAAAAAATTTTGCATTTGTAATGGATTTTTGTGTGTCTTTGAGTGTGTAGTTAGTGTGTGTGTGCGATGGTGTATGTATGTAATTGTATTTTATTTGATGTTATTGTTGGTGTTGTTGGTTTTGATTCCCCCCATTTTCATCTTCTTTCAGAAAACTTTTGACTGTTTATTATTGAATGAGCTTTTATAAGCACTGAACTCTTTCGTATTCTTTTTTTGTTTTTTTTTTTTTTTGGTTACGGAATACATTCATACTCGTACAATTGTACATTCAAGTTGCATGTTTTTCCAGTGTGTATGTATGTGAGCAAGTACTTGCAGCAACAGCCATTGGATTCAGTTGATTCGGAGCTCCAAAAAAACAACGACAACAATAATATGAATAAAAAAACCCCAAATGAAAGAAATAAAGAAAGAAACATGAATGCATGCATCATCAGTATCATAAAGAGGAAACCTAAATTGTGTGTGAGATGTTATAAGATCACAAGATTTCTCAGAATTTTTATACAAAAATACCAATATATACTGACAAACACACACACACATATACTTTTAAGCATTCATACCTTTTACCTTGGTAGAATGTACATTCATAAGTACAACTACTCTCGTTTCCTCGTTTCAATGTACAATTTGACTACGTTTTTGTTCAAAAAAAAAAAACTTTAATAACGTCACAAATCCACAAAAGGTAGTTCGATGTTACACGTTCCTACGTGTTTGATCACATCCTCTTGGGTATATTTAGATTTATGTGAAACTCTTTGGCTGTTTTTCCATTCTTTTGTTTTCTTTTGAGTGTATTTTTACGTTTAAAAAGTAAGATAAAGTTTAGGCCGCATATTGGATTTGTCTTGAGGTTTGAAACATATTAAAACTTTGGTTTTAGATCTTCTTAACACTTCCTTTGTGGGTACTACCATTTAAATGAAAAATCTCAAAAATAAAAGTTTTTCGTTCAACATCGGGTATTATTCGATTCGTTTTAGTCCTTATAAAATATTCTTTCGTTTTCAATTTTATTTTTAGGTTTAACTTCTTTTTATTCATGTTTTCTTATCATTGTTTGTGGTACGAAAATTCAATTATTTTATTAAAAAGTTAAAATATGAAAATTCCTTAATCGAGCCAAAGTGCCAATTGCCAACATGAATAAAATGGATATTTTATACAATTTTTTTATGTTTGAAATAAATGTGAGTATTTAACGTTATTAATGCATTTTTTTAGAATTGTACAAGTTCTTGTGCAAAACCAAAATTTTTTGTTTCAAAATTATTTAATTTAAGCAAAATTTTTTTTACAAAAAGCATTATGTCAAACTATTAAATGATTAAATTATAGAAATTTATTCGAAAATGTTTTTTAAAAAAAAGAATATGTTGAAAAAAAATCCTTTAAATGAGAATATTTTATTAAACATTTGTAGCAAATTGGAAATTTCCTCTTGATAGGGAATTTATTAAAAATCTTCTTAATAGAAAATTGATTGTCATTTTCTCCAAACCCGAAAATTTTGGAAAATTTTTTCAAAAAAGATTTTTTTTTGAAAAATTTTCGCTTAAAAGGAACATTTTTAAAATTTCCTCAAAAAAGGATTTTTTTGAATTTTTTATAAAATGCCTCCGATATAATGAAATTAACGAAAATTTTCCTTTAAAAGAAAATTTTTCAACAATTTGCCTTAAAATTTGTTTAAGGAAATTCCAAATAAATAAGAA
This sequence comes from Lucilia sericata, assembly GCF_015586225.1. NCBI lineage: Eukaryota > Metazoa > Arthropoda > Insecta > Diptera > Calliphoridae > Lucilia > Lucilia sericata. Next base: position 91,729 of record NW_023995382.1, on the reverse strand, counting down.
ATTTATTAAAAACTTGCTATACCCCGTGTGCTTCGCTACCCTAATCGTAATGGAATAAACTTAATATGTATTATTATTGTTGAAGTAAGAAAAAGTACCAAGAGAACTCTTAAAGTACCAAAAGACCAGTTTTATTTAATTTCATAAACCTAAGTTCAATATTATAAAAAACTCAAAAAGTACCAGTTGAAGAACGAAAAATTACCACCTGCTTAATTTCATGTTTCTAATATCAATATTTTAAAAAACACAAAAAGTACTTTTTGAAGGAAGAAAAAGTACAAGAAAGTCCTTTTTTATATGTTCTCACTTACTCCGTGCTTTCTTTCATGTTTCTAGGTTTAATATAATAGAAAATTCAAAAAGTACCTTTTGAATAAAGAAAAAGTACTAAATTGTCCCTTGTTATAGGTTATTACTTAATCTGGACTGTATTTGCTTAACTTCATGTTTCTAGGTTCAATATTATACAAAAATTCAAAAAGTACCAGACGAAGAACGAAAAAGTACCTTTTATATATTTTTATTTACTCAGCGCTCTACATGTTTATTTTTATGTTTCTAGTTTTAGTTTTATTAAAAAAATACTCAAAAAGTACCAGTCGAAGTACGTTAAAGCACTAAAAAAGTCCCCTTTTATAATTTTTTTTTTTCATGTTTCAAGGTTCGAATTAATAGAAAACTCTAAAAAGTACCAGTCGAACAACGAAAAAGTACCAAAAAGTTTTCTTTTATAGATTCTCATTTACTCCGGACTTTACATGCTTTAATTTTAAAGAAAACTGAAAAAAATACCTGTGTAGAACGAAAAAGTACCAAAAAGTCCCTTTATTATTATTTCATGTTTCGAATTCAATATCAGAATGAAAAAGTACCTAAAAATATCATTTGTTTGCCGGGGTTCCAAATAACACACCCATTAGCATATTTAGTGTTTCTAAGTCTAAAAATTTTATCTAAATCGGATTATTGTGTTTGAATAAAACCAAATTTCCCGTTTTTACTCCTTTTTGGTACTTTTTTCCTTCCCATTAACGAAATATAAAATCAGTACCAAAAAGTTACGACATCGTAGTAGTGGGAGCCCGTTATTATGTACATATAAAGTAATAAACCAAAAAGCTATGTTTTATGAAAAAAGTACCAAAAATAGGTACAATTTTCACCCCTTAAATGTCCGAATATCCGAAAAGTACTAAATTTGTATTTTTATTTTTTCGTTAAGTAATATTTGTTGAATGTTCTATAAAGATATGTACATGCAAAAAAAGTACCAAAATACTGTTTTTATCCGTTTATTCCCTAAAGAGGCCGAATTTAAAAAACACCTGTCCGCTTATTTTTTAAATGTATAAAATGCAGTTTTTACCCAAGTACCAAAATTACAGTTTTTACCCGTTTATTCCCTAAAGGGGCCGAATTTGAAAAAAGTACCAGACAACTGTCCGCTTATTCTTTTGACTCTTCCTCCAAAAATGAACCTCCTTTTATAAACTCCTATAAAAAAATTGGGAAATTTATAAAAAATTTTCCTTAAATAGGGAATTGAATGAAATTTCCTATAATTAAACATTTCTGAGTTTTTTAATTTCCCCTAAAAAGGAACATTTTCTATCAATAAATGGAGATTTTGTAAAAAATTTCCTCTAAATAGAAAATTTACCAAAATTTGTCTTTATATAAAAAATTTGTTGAAAATTTTCAATTGAAAATTGAATAAAAAATAGTTTATAAATAGATGTTGATATCTTATTTATCACATCTTATTTTTTCCATAACCTTCAAAAACATCCCAGCAAAAACTTTCATTAAGTCATTAGTTTAACAAGGTGATGACATGAAAGACAAGTAGTTACCACAATCTGAACAATATGTAATAGTAGTCATTGAAAAGTATATTAATAGGTAAGTGATGAAAGCTATTATTAAGTTTTTGCTTGGTTATTAAATATTTCACAGCTTATGTCATATTCCTATGATGATAGTTTTACGACACATTTAATTGGAATTTCCTTTTTCAGTCATTTAGCAAAGAATAAATTTCATTCATAAAACAAAATCTTCGTCATTTCATAAATCGTGCCAAACTTATTTGAAATTGTTCCAAATAAGAAAAAAAATAAAATATCGATCGATTTTTAAAAAGGGTCTAGTTTAAATGTCATTTATGTATTTTATAAAATAATTTATGAAGGTATATGCAGTTAACACAGTTATATAGAGTAGAAAAGATATATTTGATGATAAAATCCCACAATATAAACTGAGTCACCGGATAAATAATGTTCACATACGTACTCACACTCATACATACATATTTATATCTACAAATGAATATTCATACGAAATACGAAGGTATTATGTGTATGTATATAAGTATTAATTTGTTTGTGTGTGTAGAAGTAATTAAATTTTCTTACGAAAATGTCTAAATTTCTACTAAATTGTACGTTTAACTAAGGAAATCATAAATCAGCAAAATATATTTGTATACATATAAATGTGTATAGGTATAAGTGTAAAATATATTTGTTTGTATGTTAATTTCTAAATACATATCACATACCAATATACTTATAAATTTACATATACAGAAGTTGTATGGATCTGTAGGAATAAACAACATTAAAATTATTAACACACGTAAAATATTTCACTAAACCCATTGATAACAATTCCAATAAGGAGTGAGTTTAGACAAAGTTGTACTCGAAAAAAATGTAGACTAATGGATCTTACTTGTTAAGCAGTTTCAACATTTTGAAATGAAGCTGTTGCTTTTAAATCTTAATGACTATAAGGCTTCAGCGTTCGAGAAACGTATTGACCGGGTCTATGTTTATAACAGGATGGTTGATAAATCTAAGAATGTCATATAAACCTAGGAATCGTCAATGTTAATGTTAAATGTACTTCAATTCCACTGTCCACATTCAATAAATTACTACAAAGTTTTAAGACAAAACTTAAATATCTAACAAAATACCTTTTGCCCAAAAAAAAAAAAACAGGAATATTTAATAAACCAAATGAATACGAGTCAACTGAAAAAAGGTTTAACACTCATTCACACAACATTTCACAGAACAGGTAATTTGGAATTTTGACATCGTACTTACTTCTCCAAAATAGTACTACTTGGGAATTAAAGATCTAAATTACTTTTCCACTTAGAAGTCTATTGAGTATTCTATGGAATATTTTACGGACTATTGTATTGACTATTCTATAGATTAATCTCTGGACCAATCCAGATCAGTATGTAGTCTGGACTATAGACCTGTCTATAGTATAGAATATTAATCAGTTCATAGTCTACAGTTTGGACTATAGATCAGTCAATAGTCTGGACTATATATCAATCTATAGCCTGGACTATAGATCAATCTATAGTCTGGACTATAGATCTGTCTATAGTCTTAGATTAGTCTATAGCCTAGGCTATAAATTAGTCTATAGTCTGGGCTATATATTAGTCAATAGTCTGGACTATAGATCAGTCTATAGTCTGGACTATCAGTCTATAGTCTGGACTATAGATCAGTCTATAGTCTGGACTATAGATCAGTCTATAGTCTGGACTATAGATCAGTCTATAGTCTGGACTATAGATCAGTCTATAGTCTGGACTATAGATCAGTCTATAGTCTGGACTATAGATCAGTCTATAGTCTGGACTATAGATCAGTCTATAGTCTGGACTATAGATCAGTCTATAGTCTGGACTATAGATCAGTCTATAGTCTGGACTATAGATCAGTCTATAGTCTGGACTATAGATCAGTCTATAGTCTGGACTATAGATCAGTCTATAGTCTAGACTATATAACAGTCTATAGTCTGGACTATAGATCAGTCTATAGTCTGGACTATAGATCAGTATATAGTCTGGATTATAGATCAGTCTATAGTGTGAATTATAGATCAGTCTATAGTCTGGACTATATATCAGTTTATAGTCTTAACTATAGATCAGTTTATAGTCTTAACTATAGACTTATCAAAAGTCTTATCTATAATCTGGACTACAGTCAAAACTATAGACTTATCTATAGTTTTGACTGTAGACTCGACTAGTGGCTATTCTATAGGCTAGACTATAGGCTAATCTATAGACTTATAAATAGTATGGACTGTAGACTGGACTATTGGCTATTCTATAGGGTGGACTAAGTCTATTTACTAGTCTAGACTACTTACTCTATGGACTGATAAACGGACTAGTCAATTGGCTGGTCTTTGGACTAGACATTTGACTATACTATGGACTAGTCTATTGAATGTATTGACTGGTCTGTTTTATTGGCCATTATTTGCTGGTGTATGGACTAAGTAGTTGTTTGAGTATTGGCTAGTCTATTGATTATTCTATTGGCCAATCTATTGTGGAGGTTGTGGGTTAGTCTGTACACTAGTCTAAGAATTACTTCACGTACTATTCTATGGATCAGTATATTCGGTATATAAAAGTACTGAAAAAATGTTAAATAGTACATAATTTTCCATCCCTGTCACAGAATGAATTCTGACAGAGAGACAGAGCAACATTATTAAGGATGAAATTAAAAGCACTGCCACATCATCATTAAGATAAATAAAAAAAAGAAGAAATATATAATTTATATGTGCAAATTCCTTAACGATACAAAAGAATTGTGGAATTGGTATCGGTGGAAAAGGTAAGTTGTAAGTATGTGAGTGTGTGATAATCAAAAATCTTAGTCATCCGGCCAAAATTATAGAAATAATAAAATTGAATTTATATGTTTTAAATAAAATCTTTAATGTTTTAATTAACAAGAAGAACAAATTGTGAAATAAAGATATCGTTTTAATGCTTTAAACTAGGTCCCAAATTCTCTCACAGAAAGATTTCAGTGCAAATACATAAACAATTACTTGTTGTAGCAAGTATCCACATTATTCCATAAAAAAAGTTCACAAGATATCATCGAGCGATTTATCTTCTAATCCCAATTATACTTTTTTTAATGCTTGGCACCTTTGATGACTCATAAGGATTGAATCGTGGATTCTCGTAATCCTCAAGCCGTATTGTTTAATTTTAAATAAATTAAAAACACATAAAATTTAATTATTAAATTCCATTTATTTTCAAAATAAAAACCTATTAAATTATTTAACAAAACAATTCAACTTTCGTTGAAATTATTTTCAGTCAAACACTTAATGTTCGGGTTTGGGCAAATGAGCACCTTCGGGTTGGAAACCGTTTTCATCGGCAACATAGTTGACGGTGAATTTTTCGCCAGTCTTCTCATCAACCCAGGAGAAAGAACCATGAACAGCGAGGGATTCGTGATCAGAGCCAACATTCAACAATTGACCTTCGGCATCATGGTGGTTACCATCGGAGGTTTCGGTAAGGAATTTGAAGCTCTCAGGCAAAACCTCAGATTCTTGATGGACGATCTCAGCACCGTGTTCAGCAGGAGCAGCCAAAGCGATGGCGAAGAGGGCAGCGAATACAATGATGAATTTCATTTTGTTTATTGATATTATTCGTTTGTTGAACACAGACTGAATGATGGTTTTCGTTCAAAAACCTATTAGTTTTTATACGATTCTCGGGATGTTGAGAATTTGTTTTAATGCAAATGTTAAGGTTCAAATTCTGGAGATTTATTTTAGAAATAAAAAAAAATTATTTATTTGTTTAAAAACGTAAAAACAAACTGGTTGCGTTTGTTTAAACAATAGAACCAAAAGAAAGAAGTAATTGTGCATAAAAATATAATGGGCAATAGTTTAGTGGAATTAATGAGAGAATATTTTTAGAACCAGTTATAATTTATGTGTTATTAAGAAAACGAGTAAATTATTTTTATTTTTATTAAATTTTAATTTATCTCAATTTCTTGAAATCTTGAAATCTAGACTTTATAATATCTTATCTTCTGTTTAAAATTCTTCCAGTTATATTAATTAAAATGATTTTAAAATTGTGTTAGTCGGTTACTCTGAAATTTGGCAGCGTTGCATCAAATAGTACAACAATAGCTTTTTATGTGGTTAATCAATGTTACCGGCATATCTATATAAGTCGTCAAAAAATTTCCTTTTTTAATAGAAAATTTTCAAAAAATTTCCTTTTTATAGAAAATTTTTAAAAAATTTCCTTTTTTATAGAAAATTTTCAAAAAAAATTCCTTTTTTTATAGAAAATTTTCAAAAAATTTCCTTTTTTATAGAATTTCCTTTTTTATAGAAAATTTTCAAAAAAAATTTCCTTTTTTTATAGAAAATTTTCAAAAAATTTCCTTTTTTATAGAATTTCCTTTTTTTATAGAAAATTTTCAAAAAAAATTTCCTTTTTTATAGAAAATTTTCAAAAAATTTCCTTCTTTATAGAAAATTTTCAAAAAATTTCCTTTTTTATAGAAAATTTTCAAAACATTTCCTGTTTTATAGAATATTTTCAAAAAATTTCCTTTTTATAGAAAATTTTCAACAAAAAATTTCCTTTTTATAGAAAATTTTAAAAAAATTTCCTTTTTTTACAGAAAATTTTCAAAAAATTTCCTTTTTATAGAAAATTTTCAAAAAATTTCCTTTCATAAAAAATTTTCAAAAAATTTCCTTTTAATAAAAAATTTTCCAAAAAAAATTGTTTTCATAGAAAATTTTCCCAAAAATTTCTTTTTATACAATATTTTCAATGAATTTTATTTCGACAGAAAATTGTGAATAAATCGTTAAATTTCAAAATGGAGCACAATTTCATAATACACCATATCCACCCTTTCCCTACCATTTAAATTTATTTAAAATAGTTTTAAAACAAATCTATAAATTTTCGGTTGCTAAGTGCAAAAGTTCTACATAAATTTCTAATCAATAAATATGTTTATGAAAAAATTCATATTAATATTTTATATAAATTAATTAGCGATGTGCTAAAAGGCAACAACAAGTTACTAATTATGCAATGTTTCCTAAAACAAAGAAAGAATGTTAGTGCAAAAGCAAAACGAATTTTAAATAAGCTACAAAAAACCAATCAAGCCTGGACTATAGTGCAACCAATGGATTATAGGATGGGCCGTAGTGTTCCTTGGAAAAGTCTGGACTATATCGGAGAATATAGGAGTAGCCTATAATCTGGGCTATATAAAAGAGTGTAGTCTGGACTATAGAGTAGACTATAGTCTGGACTATGGAGTAAACTATAGTCTGGACTATGGAGTAAACTATAGGCTATAGAGTAGACTATAGTATGGACTATAGAGTAAACTATAGAGTAAAGTATAGCCTGGACTATAGATTAGACTATAACCTGGACTATAGAGTAGACTGTAGCCTGGGCTATAGAATAGACTATAGTCTGGACTATAGAATATATTATAGCCTTGACTATAGAGTAGACAATAGTCTGGACTATAGAGTAGATTATAGTCAGAACTATAGAGTAGACTATAGTCTGGACTGTAGAGTAGACTACAGTCTAGACTGTAGAGTAGACTATAGTCTAGACTGTAGAGTAGACTATAGTCTAGACTGTAGAGTAGACTATAGTCTAGACTGTAGAGTAGACTATAGTCTAGACTGTAGAGTAGACTAAAGTCTAGACTATAGAGTAGACTATAGTCTAGACTGTAGAGTAGACTATAGTCTAGACTATAGAGTAGACTATAGTCTAGACTGTAGAGTAGACTATAGTCTAGACTGTAGAGTAGACTATAGTCTAGACTGTAGAGTAGACTATAGTCTGGACTATAGAGAAAACTATAGACTGGACCATAGAGTAGACTATAGACTGGACCATAGAGTAGACTATATTCTGGACTATAGAGTACACCATAGTCTGGACTATAGAGTAGACTATAGTCTGGACTATAGAGTAGACTATAGTCTGGACTATAGAGTAGACTATAGTCTGGACTATAGAGTAGACTATAGTCTGGACTATAGAGTAGACTATAGTCTGGACTATAGAGTAGACTATAGTCTGGACTATAGAGTAGACTATAGTCTGGACTATAGAGTAGACTACAGTCTGGACTATAGAGTAGACTACAGTCTGGACTATAGAGTAGACTACAGTCTGGACTATAGAGTAGACTATAGTCTGGACTATAGAGTAGACTATAGTCTGGACTATAGAGTAGACTATATTCTGGACTATAGAGTAGACTATAGTCTAGAATATATATTGTATAGTCTAGACTATAGACTATACTCTATAGTCTAGACTATAGAGTAGACTATAGATTAGACTAAAGTCTACACTCTATAGTGTAGACTATAGTCTAGACTATAGAGTAGACTATAGTCAGGGCTATAGAGTAGACTATAGTCTGAACTATAGAGTAGACTATAGTCTGGACTATAGAGTAGACTATAGTCTAGACTGTAGAGTAGACTATAGTCTGGACTATAGAGTAGACTATAGTCTGGACTATAGAGTAGACTACAGTCGGGACTATAGAGTAGATTAATCGACATTGAGTCGATTACAGAGTACAGAGTAGGTTGCGCTATAAAGTAGACTATAGCCTGGTCTAAAGAGTATACTATAGTCTGAAATGATTTCACATTATTTCAATATGTTATAAACGCTTGACCAAACTCAAAACACTCATTCTTTACTTAAACTGCAGTTATTAGAAATTCATTTGTTATAAAACAAAAAAATCAATGTTTAATTAAAAAAAGTTCATTAAATTGTCGATACATGGATAGACAGATGAATGCTACTAAACCGGCTAAACCTCAACAAACCGGCTAAATATAATATAGCACCACGAACATATCAAACTCTTTTTTCTTACTTTTTTGTTCATTATTAAAAACAAGAACAAAAATAATTTAAATTATTTGCAGTTTCTTGTTAAATATTAGTTTTATTATTATTTCACATAATTTAAGCCAGTTTTTGACCTACGTAAATAAAAATTGAAATTTTTATTTTTTGTTTGTTTTATAAAACAAAAGTATTAAATTAAATATAAGTTTGTGTGTATGTTCTAACTGTGCTAAAAGAATTTCTAAACATTTTTTTGTTTGATGACATAAAATAGCGTAAATGTCAAACATGTCTACTAGTGTGAGCTAACGAGTTTTATTGGAATTTTTTTGTTTGTTTTTTAAGTCGTTACTCTTGAAATATTTGTATTTTGATTTGCATTAAAATTAGAATTTAATTAATTCATATGAAGAATTATTAAGTAATCGTTATTAATTTTATTGCCAAAATTACACCCACTATAAAGAATATTTATTTAACCTAATACGAGTTTAAGTGACTAGAAACCAGGTTTAGGGTTAGTGTTTGTTACAAACTTTAATGAAATATTGAGTAAGCAGTAACACAGTGGGCGACCATAAATCTAAACAGAAGAGAGAACTAATACCGTTTGATCTAATTGGGAATGTTAAAGTATTAAATATAAATAAGAATAAAATGTCAAAGAGAATAAGAACGCTATTATAGATAGGTTCAGTTTTTTACTTTCACTTAAATCACTAGAAATTGGCACAGTGGAACAAAATAATACTTTGGCATGAAGTTGAAAACTATAAAGGAATATATAATTTACATAAGTTAAAGTCTAGAGTCTTAATCGATATTCTTATATTCTATCCTCTATATATCTAGCTAATCTATCTATCTATCTATCTATCTATCTATCTATCATATCTATCTATCTCTATCTATCTATCTATCGATCTATCTATCTATCTATCTATCTATCTATCGAGCTAGCTATCTATCTTCTATCTATCTATCTATCTATCTATCCTATCTATCTATCTATCTATCTTATCTATCGATCTATCTATCTATCTATCTATCTATCTCACATCTATCTATCTATCTATCTAGCTATCTATCTATCTATCTAGCTATCTATCTTCTTATCTATCTATCTATCTATCTATCTATCTACTATCTATCTATTATCTATCTATCTAGCTATCTATCTATCTATCTATCGTTAGCTACTACTGTCTATCTATCTATCTATCTATCCAGCTATCTATCTATCTATCTATCTATCTAGCTATCTATTTATCTATCCATCCATCCATCCATCTATATATATATATATATATATATATATATATATATATATATATATATATATATATATATATATATATATATATATATATATATATATATATATATATATATATATAGATATATAGATATATATTTATCTATAGTCTGGCCTATATTATTGTCTATAATCTGGTCTATAGTCTGAGCAATAGTGTAATTTGGTCCATATTTTTGACTATGATCCAGTCTATGGTCTGACGTATAGTTTATTTATAGTCTAGTGTGTAACCTGAATAATCTATAGTTTAGAGTGGACTATAGCCTAGTCTACAGGTATAATCCTAGTCCCTGGATTATTGTATATTATATAGTGTGATCATACTCTAAACTATTGTGCAGTCTGAACTATAGTCTACTTTGTACTCTGACAGTCTAGTTTATAGTCTGAGCTATAGTCTAGTCTAGTTTATAGTCTGAACCATAGTCTAGATTATAGTCTGGAGTACACTTTAGTCCATAGTCCGTGATATAGTATAGTCTGAACGACAGTGTAGTTCAAAGACTGACCTATAGACTACTAAAATCTGACCTATTGTCCGATTTATTACTTATTAGTTTTGTCTGTAAACTTTTTTTAGACACAGTGCACGGCATTCATTTAGTGTACGTTAGTTCTTCATTTCAGTTATCATCAGAGATTAGTATAAATCTGTTTAAACTTGTTTTTGATTTAATTCTTTTGTAGACATCATTAACACCATCTCAATCTAGTATTCGTAACTTGAGATAAACAATAGTTAACAGTTAGATATAAATTTTGTACACAAAACCGGCAAATGAAGAAAAATAAAAACAACTAAAATCATCTAATTCTATTACTTGTTTGATGGCTTAAAATTATTAAAAAAAAAATATTGTCTAATATTTTTGCCTGCAAAATCATCCAGTTTTCTATTTGCAAATACCACAATATTTGCATAATTTTGTCATCATTATGGCTTTATTTTTTGTTATTTTTTTTGACACTTGGAATCATATAAAAACTGCAACATTCTGGGATTAAATCATCATTCAGTTTTTATCAAACAACCGAATAACACAACAATTCAACATGAAATTCTTCATTGTTTTCGCTGCCCTCTTCGCCATCGCATTGGCTGCTCCCGCTGAACACCAAGCCGAAATCATTCGTCAAGAATCTGATGTACAACCCGAAAGCTACAGTTTCGCTCTCGAAACCTCCGATGGTACCGTCAAGAACGAAGATGGTAAATTGAAGGATGTTGGCACTGATCACGAAGCCATCGTTGTTCACGGTTCTTTCTCCTGGGTTGATGAGAAGACTGGCGAAAAATTCACCGTCAACTATGTTGCTGATGAAAACGGTTTCCAACCCGAAGGTGCTCATTTGCCCAAACCCGAACATTAAGTGATTGTGATCAGTTAAAGTGAAAACAATACTTTATGAGTTGTTGTAAATAAAAAAAGAAGCTTTTGAACAAATTAAATAAATTCAAACGATTTTAATGTAAATTTAAATTCTATGGAAGTTTTTTGGGGAGTTTAAAGGAATTTGGGGATTTTATGAAGAACAATTAAATCTTTATTTTAATATCCAGACCGATGAAAGGATTGTTGTTAAGAAATTTTTAAGTGCAAAAAATCTGAAATTTGTTTTCCAAGCATTTACAAAAAAAGTTTTCAAAAATACTGAAAATAAGATTTTTAAAATTATATTGTCTACAACAAGGTTGTAATTATCGAACCCCTTAACAAGATGATTAAGACAATATTGAATTTTACAAAATTAGTTTTCATTTATTGGCATCATCTGTGCGATTTGAGTACATTTCATTAAAATTTGAATTATACATAAAAATCTATAAATATTGGATAACCCTGGTCCCGTCCTTGAAATGTTTTATTTTTTTTAAACAATTCCTTTACCGACCAATATAGGCTGGGTAAAAAGTGGAACATTAGATATTTATTTAAATTCTTCAGTACTTAGTACTCATCTAATGTTTTATATCCCTGAGGAGCCCTATATTGGAGACCTCTTGAGCTATCAATGGTCAGACTAGATGTCACTTCGACAAGTCAATATTAGATAATTTGGGATGACTTAGATTTGAGAGAAGTTCTGTGGCAAAAATGAAAAAGTACATATCTCAAGTTATTTGAAATCAGTTTACTCAACTCTATGTTGTATCAATTGTTTATAAAAATCAGTTCAAAACAAGAAAAAATTTCATTCACATTTTAAATAAGATATTCTATAGTTTTGTATAGGAATTTGATTTCCTGAAAAGTACAAAAAGCAACTTATGTACTTTTTCCTTGTTGTCACAGATTTGTTTAGACAATGTTCGTTTTCCTAACGATAAACAACCTCTCCCTAACAGTGAGATAGTGAGGCTTAGATCGCTTAACCGATATGTCTACCGAATAGATTATGCAGGTCAACGAAATCAAGGTTTGTAAGAAACTTTTTTAAAACCAATTTGAATGATTTTTAGCTGTTGAAACAGAATCTGATATCAGCTGTTCCATATCATGTTCAAATATATAGTCATGACGGCTTAAAAAAGAAGAAGATGTGGAAAATAGGTATATGACACCACTTATATATTGGCATCTTCGGAATCGGCACACCAAATAATACTGAGATTTAGATAAATTATTTCTAAAAAGCTTTATCATTGTGGCTTGTGTTATGAAAGACTTCTTAACAAATTTATAATGATCAAACCACTCTGATGTCCTCAGTATCAACTAAAAACCTTTGATCTCCCAATCGAAACTTTCAAAGTTGGACAAAATACTTTCAATAACAAAACGAATAAATAGAATTAATTATTCCATTTAATTTATTTCCAAAATCAAACTATTAATTTATTTAACAAAACAATTCAACTTAATGTTGAGGTTGGGGCAAATGAGCACCTTCAGGTTGGAAACCATTTTCATCAGCAACATAATTGACGGTGAATTTTTCGCCAGTCTTCTCATCAACCCACGAATAAGAACCGTGAACAGCAATGGCTTCGTGTTCTGTACCAACATCCTTTACTTTACCTTCGGCATCATGATGGGTACCATCGGAGGTTTCGGTAAGAAATCTGAAGCCCTCAGGTTCAACATCAGATTCTTGGTGAACGATTTCGGCATGTTGTTCAGCAGCAAAAGCGAGGGCGAAGAGAGCAACGAAAACAATTAAGAATTTCATTTTGTTTGAATTGTTGTGTTATTCCGTTCGAGAGTAAAAACTGAATAATGATTTCACTAACGAATCATCAGAGTTTTTATATTGAAAATTTGATCCCAAAAATTTTAATATTATGAAAAAATGCAACATGATTTGTGATCATAAACATCTTTGAAATAACGAAACTCTTTTCTATATGAAAACAGATTTTACAGGGTAATGCAAAATTCATGCAAAATTTTGATTTGTACAGTTAAATTTTACAGTATATAAAACAAATCACAATTTACTTAGAGTACAATGAAGAGATGACTGTCCTCGCTCTCAGTTACCTATGCTAAGGAAAGTGAAAACTGTATTGGCTGTCGCTTACGAAGAGTACTTTGATATATCAAGGTCAACCTGGACGTTAGACTTTAGTCTTTTACATGTTGATTTACTCTTGGTCGAACAGCATAAAATGTTGAGAAACCCTTTACCAAATCATTTAAATTATCTAAATTTACTACATTATCTTTACTATCCGGTTCCACTGTGCAATTTCAGTGATTTATTTTCCATGCAATAATTCTATATTTTAAAATATAAAAATAAAATCCAGTTTTTATTTTATTAATGTGCATAAATACTTTAAACAAATTTCTTTAAGAAAAATAAACTTTAACATTTTGCTATGCAATACCCACCAAAAAAAAAAAAAAAACAAGCCCAAAATAGATCTATAAAAGCTTTAAGCTTATGAGAGAAAGTTATAATTCAGTTTTTACTTTCGAACAGAATAATTCAATACAAAATGAAAATCTTCATTGTTTTCGCTGCCCTCTTTGCCCTCGCTTTGGCTGCTCCCGCTGAACATGGTGCTGAAATCGTCCATCAAGAATCTGATGTTGAACCTGAGGGCTTCAGATTCCTTACCGAAACCTCCGATGGTACCCATCATGATGCTGAAGGCAAAGTAAAGGATGTTGGTTCTGATCATGAAGCCATCGTTGTTCATGGTTCTTACTCCTGGGTTGATGAGAAGACTGGCGAAAAATTCACCGTTAACTATGTTGCCGATGAAAACGGTTTCCAACCCGAAGGTGCTCATTTGCCTAAACCCGAACATTAAGTGTTTGTGTGATAATAAATCCGGCGGAAGTTGAATTGTTTTGTTAAATAATTTAATAGGTTTTTATTTTGAAAATAAATGAAATAGAATAATTAAATTGAATTGTTGTTTTTATATTATTTATAAATTGAAGGATTTTTCTAGAAGTATGCTTCGCACATTCATTTCCTATCCCAACTACGACGAAATTCTATCGAATTGATTTGGGTTTGAAATTGCCAACGAATGCGCTTTTCGTCCTTGGATGAAATTGTTTCCAAAAGGATATTTATATTACCTAAGGAAAGTTATCAGCTACCCAGAGGGTAACAAACGTGGTAAGCTCAAAATCCGTTGTCAATAGTGAGCTTACCACGTTTGTTAACTTCTAGACAACGGATGTGCATAAAATTTAGATTGCGACAACGAATTGTTGCAATGTTGACAACGTTGCGTGGTCAACATTAGATGTTCTTGTATATACTTGACAACGGGAAACATTTGATGTCAATTTGTTATCACGCATGTATATTTTTTCCTCTGTGTACGATCGAAGAAAAATCGCTATTCAATTAGCTTACGATGGTCTGGTCCTATCATTCACTGAAAGGGAACTTGATTTTCTTTGCCTTCGACATTTGTTAAGATTCTTAGAGACATACCTACTAGATCCTAATATTATAGGACGCATGTCTGATCCTATTTTCTACCCACCTAAAAAGAACTACATAATTTGTTTTTGGCGAAGAAGATAAAACACTTTTCTCGTGAATGCTCCGATCTAAAAAGATCACAGACTATGTAAATCTTGGTACAAGCCTCTAGCATGATTGAGTATGTATCACGCTCTACGATCGTAGGAATTAAAAGACCTCCAAGTTAAGGAGAAGCTTCATCAGTTTATATACTCCATCATAACACAGTTTCTTGTAATCTTCATATTGAATATCAACAAAGTATTAATACTAGTACACCCCGATTGTTAAAATAATGACAAGATCTCTACACTAGGGTTCTATAGTTGAAACGAAAAGTCGACTTTTCGACTTTTTCCATTTAGTTAAAAGTCGACTTTTCGACTTTTGGCATTTTATGAAAAGTCGATTTTTCGACTTTTTTTCATTTGATTAAAAGTCGACTTTTACACTTTTCGACTATAAGTATTTTATAAACTTTTCGACTTTTTCCGACTTTTTTCGACTTTACCATTTTTTCGACTTTTTGACTATTTTCGACTTTTTGCGACTATTTTTTGACTTTTTTCGATTTTTTCCGACTATTTTAGAGTTTTTGACTTTTTTCCACTTTTTTAAAATTTTTGGCTTTTTTCTACAATTTTGGAGTTTCCGACTTTTCGACTTTTTCCGACTTTTTTCGACTTTTTCCGACTTTTTCGAATTTTTACGACTTTTCGACTTTCTTCGACTTTATTCGACTTTTCGATTTATCGACTGTTTTCGACTTTCAGACTTTTCGACTTTAGTAACAAAGTCGACTTTTCGACTTTTTTACAGACGATAGTCGAGTTATCGACTTTTTTGGAAGAAAAAAATCGACTTCGACTTTTTTCGACAAAAAGTCGATTGTTCGATTATTCGAAAGTCGATTTATAGAACCCTACTCTACACATACATATAAACATCTCTTTATAATGTCCATCCCTGCTTTAGCAGACATGCGACAACACAACCTCGTTCAATGAACGCTCAAACGAGACTGAATGAATTTTTAATACGAGTGAGTACGTTGTTGTAAATTTAGTAACGGCCGAAAGGCACGCGTGCATAGGAAATGCCTTGCTCTGTTTTAAATGAACGATAATCGCGTGGACATTTTTTCAAAATTAGTTTTTGGTTGGTTTCCTAATGTTTAATACTTGATATACTTGGGGTCTAGCATTGCTTCTTCTTTAAACCAAATAAACCTTTTCCGCGGAGAACATAAATATGTAGAAAATTTCATTCCGCTAATTTCCTTCCTTTTGACACTATCATGCCTTCAAGAGACAGACGGACATGCACAGCTAGATAATCTTATAAAATGCACAATGGGGTAATCAAAATATAACCCTCTCCATCATAATTCCAAAAAAATAATTCAATAAATAAAACCATTACAAAATTTAATTATTCCATTGCATCATATATTTTCAAAAAATACTATTAAATTCAAAGGTCTTTTAATATATTAAATTCAACTTAATGTTCGGGTTTGGGCAAATGAGCACCTTCGGGTTGGAAACCGTTTTCATCGGCAACATAGTTGACGGTGAATTTTTCGCCAGTCTTCTCATCAACCCAGGAGTAAGAACCGTGAACAACGATGGCTTCGTGATCAGAGCCAACATCCTTTACTTTGCCTTCGGCATCATGATGGGTACCATCGGAGGTTTCAGTAAGGAATTTGAAGCCCTCAGGTTCAACATCGGATTCTTGATGGACGATTTCAGCACCGTGTTCAGCGGGAGCAGCCAAAGCAAGGGCGAAGAGAGCAGCGAAAACAATGAAGAATTTCATTTTGTATTGAATTATTCTGTTCGAAAGTAAAAACTGAATGATAATGTTCTAAACGAATCTAAGAGTTTTTATATGGATTTTATTTTTAATCATAAGATTGTCTTTGGTATTGAATCCTAAAATGTTAAAGCTTGTTTTTTTAAAGACATTTCTTCTAAGTATTTATGCAATCATTAAAAAAAACTGGTTAGCAAAAATTTATATAACTGCAATATGCATAAAATCGACCATGTCTCGGTGACTTGGTTGGCAAAATTTATTATATTTTTTGATAATACTTTAGAAACAAGTATTTAAAGTGTATTTTTATAGAAAATGCACTTGTTGTTTATACAACGGCTGAGAATAACATAAATCAGAATACATATTAGAATCTGGGGAAATCGTGTTTTCTTCAGAAGTTAGCTATGTTTAACATATAAATAGAAATAATTATAGAAAATCTAACATCCGAATGCGTTACAAGTGTTGTTGCACTGAAGGCAGATATGTTAACATTTAGACAACGGATGTGTATAAAATTTACATTTCGACAACGAATTGTTGCAATGTTGACAACGTTGCCTTGTCAACATTACATAGTGTTGTCGTACGTATGTATATACTTTGACAACGGATGTTATTGAAAAATTATAAAGTCCTTGGTGTCAATTTGGTATCAGGCGTGTATATTTTCCCTCTGTGTATGTACATCTATTGAACTATGTTGGGACTAAGTCCCTATTTTATCCTGAACATCTTAATACAGATAGTAGTAGGTTACCATTGCCTTCTAGGCTCTATAGTCGGTGTTGAGTTTCCAGGATAGTTTGAAGTCGATATTGGAATTTCTTAGATCTTTATATTTTCGAAATTATAGAATTATTCAAGATTTGGTTCTAGATATTTTGGGATCTTAAAAACCGATATACAGACAGATAGACGGACATAGCTTAATCAACTCTGCTATATATTCTTTTCAAGATTGTTTCGATTAAATTGCCCCTTACTAAGTCTGATAGAGTTTTTTGTGTTGTCTACAGATTCGCAAAAGCTTCTTGACGAGTTTCTCATCGAAGACAGATTTTCTTTACTTATCAATTAGTCAGGAAATTTCGGAAATTTTGGTTCTAACGTTATTAAACTTTTCTCTATTTTTTGTAGACCAGCGGTTGAATCTTAAACTACTAATAGAACCCATTTCCCGTAGAGTTTTTTAGTACAATATCGAAGGGATATTAGTCTAATGTGCCACCGGTAGGATAGTGTTTAGGGTTCTAGTATGTTAGACTGAAGGTCCAGAGACACTGTTAAAGGAGGGCACTACAGGCTCGATGGAGGCCTATGTATATTTCTTTGAGCTTGATATAACAAGCATTCAAACTAACTAATATCGAAGGTAATTAAATAGTGATCTAAGACAACTTTTTATTGGATAACCTCTCACCCTCTCACCTTAGGTATTTATTAATAATTAAGTAATGTAGAATACACTCTAATCCGAAAAAATTAAAAAAAGTTTTTAAATTAAAAAAATTGGAAATAATGAAGAAATAGCTATCTGAACTCCTTTGAACAATTTTTGCTAGGACCAATAGGTGAAAAGTTACACTCATTTGAATAAAACTTTGTATGACCAAAATTTACAATTTTAACCCCCTCTAAGTCCGGCAGTTCTTGGCCGATAGAGCTGTGTCTGGCCTACTATACAATAGCACTAACCTTAGTGCAAATTTCATCCAAATCGGTTTTATGAGTTGGGTCACTTGACACGAAATTGACCATATAAGTATAAACTGTGATATTGTTCTCGAAACCTTTATTTTCGATTTCGACTTTTCACTACAAAGATTTTCGTCAAAAACTTTTCAGCTACTTAAAACAATTAAAAATCAAGATTTTTATAAAATTTTAAAATTCATATTTATTTATTTCTTTTTGAAAAATCATAAACTATTAAATTATTTTAAACAACAATTTAACAATTCACTTCATACTTTCACTTAATGTTCGGGTTTGGGCAAATGAGCACCTTCGGGTTGGAAACCGTTTTCATCGGCAACATAGTTAACGGTGAATTTTTCGCCAGTCTTTTCATCAACCCAGGAGTAAGAACCGTGAACAACGATGGCTTCGTGTTCAGAGCCAACATCCTTTACCTTACCTTCGGCATCGTGATGGGTACCATCAGAGGTTTCGGTAAGGAATCTGAAACCCTCAGGTTCAACATCAGATTCTTGGTGAACGATTTCAGCTTGGTGTTCAGCGGGAGCAGCCAAAGCGAGGGCGAAGAGGGCAGCGAAAACAATGAAGAATTTCATTTTGTTTAAATTGTTGTGTATTATTCGTTTGTTTGGTAAAAACTGAATGATGATCTGTTTCCAGAATCTTGGATTATTTATATGGAATTTCTCTCGGGACTTAAGAGAATCTCTCTTATGCTTTTTTTGTTGTATGCAAATTACTCCAAAAAAAAAAACTGGATTTAATTTTAATAGTTTAAATATTAAATTATTGCATTAAAAGTAAAATTGTCACAAAAAAAAATGTTTTTTGTTTAAATGCTACGAGTTTTTATGCAATAACTTTTAGAAACCTGATTATTTCAGTTAGAACGCTTTCATTATATTCAAATTTTGCTAAAAATGTCATAAAACATTACCTTTATGTGTTATTCCCGATATTCTGCTAAAATGCTAACAACCTGTATTATAAAACATCAAATGTAGAGAAGTTTCGCATATGTTTTAAAATTATTTAAACAAAATTAAACTTTTAGCTAATGTTTAGCTACAGAATATAAATTTAAATCAAATTTTATATAAACCCCTCACACACACAACATTTTATTAATTGTTATCCTTGCATTATTGCCACCACTACCACCATCACCACTATCAGATGATGTTGAGCATAAAAATCAAATGCAGACATAATGTTGAAAAAGCAGCTATAACAATAACAACAAACTTTTGATTATTTATTTTTTCCATTTTTTTTTTAATACAATTTAATTTAAAAATTTTCACACACTCAACGACTAACAAACATGTTCAATCATGTCTTACTCTTAAGCGAGCAACCAGTCAGCAATATAATAAAATAATCCAAGTAAAATGGATACAGACGATAGAATGAGACATCATTGAGCTCTACACTAATAAAGAATTTCTTAACTGTTAGTTAAAGAGAAACTAAGTAGTGTTATCGAACAAATAAGCAACTTAAGTTTCCGACCATATCATATTTTTTATTGCAACGATTGCGGCTGAACCTTAATCCTACTTTCAATGTAGAGAATTCTAAAATTCAACACGACAAAGATCTTCAGCCCTAGTTCAGTTCTAGTTCAGTTGTAGTTCAGTTCTAGTTCAGTTCTAGTTCAGTTCTAGTTCAGTTCTAGTTCAGTTCTAGTTCAGTTCTAGTTCAGTTCTAGTTCAGTTCTAGTTCAGTTCTAGTTCAGTTCTAGTTCAGTTCTAGTTCAGTTCTAGTTCAGTTCTAGTTCAGTTCTAGTTCAGTTCTAGTTCAGTTCTAGTTCAGTTCTAGTTCAGTTCTAGTTCAGTTCTAGTTCAGTTCTAGTTCAGTTCTAGTTCTAGTTCTAGTTCAGTTCTAGTTCAGTTCTAGTTCAGTTCTAGTTCAGTTCTAGTTCAGTTCTAGTTCAGTTCTAGTTCAGTTCTAGTTCAGTTCTAGTTCAGTTCTAGTTCAGTTCAGTTCTAGTTCAGTTCTAGTTCAGTTCTAGTTCAGTTCTAGTTCAGTTCTAGTTCAGTTCTAGTTCAGTTCTAGTTCAGTTTAGTTCAGTTCTAGTTCAGTTCTAGTTCAGTTCTAGTTCAGTTCTAGTTCAGTTCTAGTTCAGTTCTAGTTCAGTTCTAGTTCAGTTCTAGTTCAGTTCTAGTTCAGTTCTAGTTCAGTTCTAGTTCAGTTCTAGTTCAGTTCTAGTTCAGTTCTAGTTCAGTTCTAGTTCAGTTCTAGTTCAGTTCTAGTTTAGTTCTAGTTCAGTTTCTAGTTCAGTTCTAGTTCTAGTTCAGTTTAGTACAGTTCTAGTTAGTTCTAGTTTAGTTCTAGTTCAGTTCTAGTTCTAGTTCAGTTCTAGTTCAGTTCTAGTTCAGTTCTAGTTCAGTTCTAGTTCAGTTCTAGTTCAGTTCTAGTTCAGTTCTAGTTCAGTTCTAGTTCAGTTCTAGTTCAGTTCTAGTTCAGTTCTAGTTCAGTTCTAATTCAGTTCTAGTTCAGTTCTAATTCAGTTCTAGTTCAGTTCTAGCTCAGTTCTAGTTCAGTTCTAGTTCAGTTCTAGTTCAGTTCTAGTTCAGTTCTAGTTCAGTTCTAGTTCAGTTCTAGTTCAGTTCTAGTTCAGTTCTAGTTCAGTTCTAGTTCCGTTCTAGTTCAGTTCTAGTTCAGTTCTAGTTCTGTTCTAGTTCAGTTGTAGTTCAGGAATATGTACTATTATTCCGAATTTATTATACGCGAATTTATGTGAACATTCAAGTGTGTATGGAAAATACTTGCATGTGTGTTATGTGTATGTGTGTGGTTAAAATATTTTTCTACCTGTACAAATTCATTGTTCCCTCTTTGCTGTAGCTGTTCCTGTTGTATTGCTGTTGGCTTGGATGCATGTTTGAGTATGTGTTGCACAAAATATTTGTTTGTTATTGCTGTTTTTACTGCTGCATAAAACACAACAACAGCATCAAACGTTTAAGCCGAGTTCTTTACTATGGAAAAAGGTTATTTTTTAAATGTTGGTTTAAATATTGTTTTTTAATTTAAGTTTAATGAATACAATATTATATAGAAATTTTAAATAATTAAATTTTGTCATTGTAAAGCGAAAAGTAAATGGTTAAAACAGACAATTTACAGTTAAAAAGTACTTCGCAAGTAAGTAAAAGTAATCTTAAAGAAACAATTTAGTAATAATATTCATAGACTTATTTGGTCATGGCTTCAGATACCATTGAATACTTTTACAATATAGGATATTTCAAATAAAGGATTTGCCAACTGAAGCCATAGTGCAATAAACTTAAACCATTTAACAATGCATACCTTCCTATACTTGCAGTGATAATTTTCCCAAACTAGTTTTAAAACACTAAATGATTTCAGGGAATTTGTTCAATAACTAAAATCAACAGCGACAACTTAATTAGCACACGTTGGGTTAAATCCCAAAAGTCAAATAAAATTAATTAGACTCCTAGAATAGACAACAAAATTAGGTAGTGATGTATGAAAATTACTATGTTTCATTTTACAGTTTTTGCCATAGAAAGGGTATTTAGGTAGTTGGGAGAGAAATACGGATGGTCGGACATTTCTACCAATTGGCAGTTAGCGGCTTAAATCAGAAAACCCCAAAACAGAAACAAATACCGTACAGAAAACGGAAAGAATATAAAACAACAAAATGTCCTTCAACTCAATTCAAATTAAGGCAAAAACATTGAAATGAAATTGTTAGCAAAACTACAAAAGAGAACGAAAGTAAGAAATAAAATAAAACCGCAAACAACAGCAAAATAATGGACAGCATCGATAAAATATAATTTTTACATAAGCTATAAGTAGATTGCTAAAGAAAATTTATGTACGATATCGTAGGGGATTATCTGGAAGATCGAGACCATTAATTCGAGCTTAGGCGAGGGAAGTATAAGATAAGTTGTGAAGGGTCTCATTTCCTTTCTTATAGAGTATTTTGTATTAACATACATGGGTTAAATTGGTTAAGGGGTTTCCACTTAAAGATCTGTGAAAAAAGTTGGTATTTTGCCTTTGTTCTAAAAAAATTAAACCTATTCCCGCTGTTATCCGTAGCTGGAGGGCTAGAGCTTCTGATATTCAGAAAATTTTACTGTTTATATGAAATACCAAGAACCACAATATATTCTTCATTGGTTTATTGTGAACACCATTATACTGGAAAACCCAAATGACTTAATCATTTATACATAAATATGTATAGTTAAACCGTTAAACTAATCATATCTGAGACTCGACGATGTTGAAAAGATTTCTTCAGGACTTTGATTTAAACTTTAGAGGTAAGAGAATTGCTGTATTCTGCCCTATAAACCTTTATCTATCTACAAGATAAAGATATCTCGATCTATATATTAAGGCTCTTAGATACTAAGCTCCGTTGGATTGATACTTCGGCAGTTCTTGTCTATGATTGGATGTAAGACTAACAATATCGATTGGAATGCTACGGGGTCTGGAAATTATCTTTAGTGGTACAAAAATACAGGACCGACAATCTACCCTAATAAAATTGCACCATTAACAAAATACAGATCTTTGGGTCTTACGATTTAGATATTGAGAAATTAGTCTATTCTTGGAAAACCAGAATGATTTAAGTGCCTGTACATAAGATTACTCCGATAAACATTTTGTATCTACAACTGGGTAGGTTCTTGATTTTATCTTCAGAGGGGACAGTTCACTGGATTATGCTTTTACCATTTACAAATTCCAGAACGTATATTCTTAATTGATCAATCTAGTAGAACTTCATCATACTTTAAACCACAAAGGACTTATATTTTCGTACACAAGTCAATTATTTTTTTGAAAAGTTTAAATCTTGATATTACTCTTAAGAAGGCCCCAAGTGAGAATATAGGACACAAAGTCTGTTAGATACAGTAAGGGGGGATTTGAGAAGCTGACTTTTATAAATTATATTCAGATGTCCTAATCTTTTTATTCACTTGAGGGTCTGGGCGTCAAAGCTGCACTTAACGCTGAAAGTTGAATGAGTAATATAACTGAGCATTATTGAATGAATCTTGAATTTACTCCATCCCTGTGTCTGCGAGAAGTACCCTATTTTATTTTTGACCCGATTTTGATGATTTTCAAACGAATGTCTGATAGAAGTATTGAAAATTAATATCCCGAAGTTAACTTCAGAAAATTTATGCCATACAGACAAATCGATTACTATATATTTATGTATATAAGGAGTAGACCCATCTTAGAATGTATAGATTACAAAAATATAACATTAACTTCTGACACTGTTTAGACGAAGTAGAATAATTTGTCAAAGGCGTCAGATCTCTTGGTACAAGACTCTCCAATTTTGACTTCCTTTACTAGAAGTAAAGGATTCTTGTACCAAGATCTCTTGGTACAAGACTCTCCAATTTTGACTTCCTTTACTAGAAGTTGGTTAAAGCAAACTTTCTAGACATAAGTAGTCTGATAAAACACAGAGGAAAATTGGTCCGCGAACACAGATCGTTTGGTATAAAACTCTTTTTAGGTCTCAAATGTTTTAATACTCTAAGGCTTTAAAACATGGTTCTTTCGATGACCTTGACTTTCGCCACCTTTGGTAGAAGTTTGTTAAAGCAAACTTATTGGGCTTCAGGCTCTGTTCAGACAATGAATTGGTGCTCAGCCTCAGACCCAAAACTCATATTTGTTAGAACGCAGCGATCGGTTCTTTCGAGGACAAGAGTATTCACAAAAAAGGGTTTAATGGCCCGATTTTGAGAATACCGACTAAGACCCAAGTGCTCAATATTGGCAGCAACATATTAATCTTTGTCGATAGTCAAGCGGCACTTCTCTCACTAAAATCTTATACTACCGCTTCCCTATTAGTTAGACAATGTAAGAAGGATTTGTCAAGGCTGGGTATCCAGTCTGACATTACCCTTGTTTGGATCCCTGCGCAGGCAGATGAGCTTGCCAGAACGGGATCTGCTCTTGACATCTCCAACGCCGTTTCAGTAGCAACTCCGTTAAGTTTTATCAAGAGCAATATCCACGGATTCTTTCTTGAAAAGGCTGAAAATAGGTGGATTAACCTAGACACATATAAAGGTTCCAAGCTATTGTGGCTCTCCTTCAATGAGAAACGCACAAGACACCTTATAAACCGAAGTAGGCGGGACATATCGAAGCTGTTAGCAGTAATAACAGGACACTGGGTAATAGGCAGACATGAAAGTCGGCAGTTGCAAAGACAAGTAAAAGGAAGAAACGGTCTTCCATCTCGTCTTTGACTGCCCAGCCTCTGCCCGTAAAGAGAAACCGCTTCCTTGGCAATTACTTCATATCTAACCTTGGTGAGATATCTGGGTCTTGGCCTAATGATATCCTCAGATTTCGCACAGCTACAGGCTGGATCTAATCCTATAAATACTACATTTGACGAGTGGAGTGGTCCGGTCAAAACGTAGTCTCTTCGACTCTACTTGACAGTTCGCGTTCAGTGAACTACCACGTTAACCAACCAAGATCCAAGTTGTTGGATTCTATATAAAATATCATGTATAGAACCAAAATTTCTAAAGAAAATATATATGTTATTTATGGGAATGGGAAATTTTGTCTTGACGCACGGTGTATTTATGAATGTTTACTTTGTTCAAAAAATTTCGTGTCTAGTCTTAAGAGGGCTTATGTTTTAATAATAAATTGATTATGCTAAAGCGAAGTGTTATCCTACATAAAGCCTGAAAACTGGATTAACCCATAAAGTAAGAGAGACAACAGAGAAAAACCTCCACAAACCATAAACAAATTAAGAAACAAAAATTTAAAAAAAAGGCAGAAAAGAAAAGAAGACAACGACACATGAGACGCCAAACTTTAAATTCAAATGTGCTAATTGAGGCGAAAAATGGCGTTAAATACTACAACTAATAAAAACACAGCAGCAGCAACAACAACGACGACAACAATAACAAGAATATTTTATTTTTAGCAGGTAGGGAGAATATTAAAACAGGTAAATTGGCTGCAACAACAAACTTAAAGATACTTTTATGTTTGACAGCAGACAAGTATGAAGGCAACATGTTGATAAGTTGTGCGAAAGTTGGATAGCAACATTTGGAAAATGAATGAATGAATTAGAATCCACACAGTTGTAAGGAAACTTGTAGGAAGGTTTGAAGCTTAACTAGCATGTTGGAAGCACATTAAATTCTTAAAGCATAGTCAGTTGTGAACGAGCATTCAAAGCGTTAAGACGTGTGGGGTAGTTCGTACTAAAAACGTGAAAAAAATCGAGATAGAAAAATATATATATAATTTTTGAATATAAAGAAAACAGGAAGAAGATTCTTTTTTGTTGTTTTGAGAATGAAAAAGTGTTAACTGTTGTAAATTATAAGAAATAAACCTGATTTTTACGAGTCAAACAAAAAAAGTGGAAAAAAATTAATGATATTTATAAGAGATTTATAATAAAGATTATGTCATTGCAATTAAAGTGTAAGAGAAATATTTTTTTTAAAAAAAGATGGATTTTTAATTGAAATGTATTGAAAAAGTATCTTTAAGATGTATTTTTAAAGAGCAAGTTTTTGTCGGGAAAAAAAATATTTAAAAACAATTTTTAAACCAACATTATTGGCAACTGACGCGTTTAATTTCATGTTTTATTTTTTTTGGCTTGAAGTGACTGTTAAGCAGTTCTGCTGCTGCTGCTTTGACTGCAGTGCTTTATCAAGTTTTTTTTTTTGTTCACGCCATTGGCACTTTCCTACCTACAACCTGCGTAGAGTCGTCAGTCTGTCATTTTGTCTAAAATTGAGCAGTGAATACGATACATTAGTGGCACCGTGGGTCCGTGTTAACAACAATTAAATGTTGTTTTAACAAAAAAAAAAACGAAATAAAATCCAACTGCCGTAGTGTCTGGCTGACTTCAAACCTTTGCTATACAAAACTTCTTTTTGTTTTTCTTTCCAACACACAAAGCCAACCATCAAACGCAACCAACAACCAAACTCTTTGTAATATGTGGCAGCATTAGGGTGGTAAAGTTGTGGCAACATTAAAAACAAACAATCCCCGGTTGGCTCCACTGTCAATTGTATCTATTACTTTTCATGTTGATGTTGTTGTAACTTTTTGAAACTACTTCAGTGTAGTCCATACATTTGCAAATGTTTAATGTCGAACGAAGTTGTATGTCTCAGTTCAGTTAAGAGTGACAGACGGTGAGTGAGTGAGATTTGCGCGTGTATCTCGCACTTTTTTCGTTATTCGTTGTTTTCTGTAAATATACATTTTCGTATCTATGTGTGTTTAGTATCTCAGTCCGGCACTTTGTCTGTCGTTTATACTGATACAACATTGGTTTGTCAGTGTATATTTTAGCGTCTCATTGAATTTATAAGATTTTTTTTTATTATTATTTTTGCTCATGGCTTGTTTTTTTTTTTTTTTTGTACATTGGCATTGTAAACGTGAGTGTAGTCTATTTGTAGCAGTGTTTGTGTATCTGTGTGTGTGTTTTTTTCAAATCTATCTGTAAGTTGGTGTGTATATATTATACAATCAAAAAAAATATTGTCGTCGTACTGTTGTAAAAATACACATAAAAATAACACAAAATAAAGAAAAACCGGCAAAATAAAATAAAGCAAAACATTTAATCAAAAAGAAAAAAAAGCAAATACTTTGAAATTTAGCCAAAAAAAAACAAAAAACGTACATGTGAAATCAGCTGTTAAGCACAGTATTTATAAGATACATTTCTCAGTGAAATTATAAAAATAAAAGTATCTAAAAGATATTTTAAGTGTCAATCTAAAAGCTATTTAAAACAAATGTGGAAAAAATCTTTTAAAAGAAACTTCTATAAGAAAATGGAATTGAATTTAAAACCAAAACAAAGTTTAATGTAAAAGTATCTAGATACTTTTAAAAGAAAAGTGCAAAAAAACCAACAAAATCAACAAATATCGAAAAAAACTATAAATTAATGTTAAAATTATTAAGAAAGTTTAAGATTAAACATAAAAATCAAATTAAAATCAAAAACTAAAATCTCAAAATTTTTAAAAAATTTAGATAAAATTAAAAATACTATTAAAGAAACATAAATTTTTGAATTTTTTTTTTTTTTTAAATTTGTGAAAAGTGTTAAAAATTTTCAAATTCAAAAAATTTTCAAATAAATTATATAAAAATGTGTTAAAAAATTCCTTAAAAAATCGGATTATGGCTCAAGACCTTAAAAAAATTATGTGTCTTTTAAAAGCTTTTTCTTTTCTTAATAAAAACATAAATATTTATTAACTAAATGGTTTAAAAAGGAAGACCTCTTAAACTTTCAAATGCTGTTTAAATTGATAAAATAAAAAATAAATTTGAAAATAATGCAAGTGTTTAAAATTTAGCTTGATTTATGGCTTTAAACAAAAATAAATTTCCAACGAAATTTATTAATTTTTAAAGACTTTAATAGAAGACCCTAATAACCTTTAATATGCAGTCATAAACAATGAAATCAGACCACAGTCTCCAACGTTATGAAAGCTTAAAATTACAGATATGAAGATATAGAAACTGTTAAGAAATGGACTTTTAAAATATGTGGTTACAATGTGGACATCATGATCTATCAAATACTGATAAAATTATTAAAATCGTGTTGTAGTTTCAAAAGTTAGGGGCGTTCAAAAATGCTTGATTTCTGAAAATCAAGTTATGAAAGCTTAAAATTACAGTCATGAAAAAAATGTATTTTAAACAAAACTTTTAAAGAATTTAAATGAACTTTATTAAATAAGAATATATAGTGTTTTACAAAGTAGACATCTTGATCTTTCAAATGGTGCTCCAAAGGAATACGTGTTTGAATATATTTTTTCTGAAATTTTTCATTTTACATTAAACTATTATTAGAATATTCTTAAACTTAATTAAAATTTTAAAGAAACTAAAGAAAACCTCTTTAACTTTCAATTGCTAATGAAATTGTTAAAATCGGTTTGCATTTCAAAATCTTATATATGTTCCAAAATGCGTAATTTTGGAAAATTAACCTTTGCAATTAGGGAGAATAAAAGGGGAAAAAATTAGCTTTCATATTTATCTAAAATTAGTAAAATCTACTTTAACATTAGAAATTGTTAAACTCGGTTTGCATTTCCAAAAGTTATGCATGTTTAAAAATCCGCAATTTTGGAAAATTAGTTTATTAAGCAAATTAGATAATTAGAGATAATGGGGAATAAAAGAGAAAAATATTAAAATCTAACTTCAGTTTGTAAAGTTGTTAAGAGTAAGTTAAGATGCCACTTACTTCTTCATAGACGTCCTCATGATCTGTCAAATGCAGTTTAAATTGATAACATCGGATAACAGATGTAGATGTTCTAAATGTTCAAAGCTACTTGACTTGTGAAATTTTCGCCTTCTTTATATAAGGCTATATATATATGACCTTTAACTTTATAAATTCTGCTTAAACAGTTCGAAAAGTTGGAAAGACTTTAAGTTGATCGCATGGCCTCTCAAATGCTAAATGTTCAAAGTTACTTGATTTGTGAAATTTTTAACTTTTTTATATCTTAAAAGAAATCAATAGGGCTTCATATGAACCTTTTATTTTATAAATTCAGCTTAAATAGTTTGAAAAGTTGGAAAAGACTTTAAGTTGCAAAAATATAGATAACGAAAGTAGATGACCTTATAACAGCTGTAGAAATTCTAAATGTTCAAAGTTACTTGATATGTCAAATTTCTTTACTTTTTTATAAAAAAAACTTAAAATTTCAAAAATCTTCAAAAAAGTCATTAGGGTTTCATATGACCCATTACAAAAAAATTTTTAAATTCAGCTTAAATAGTCTTAAAGATTGGGAAGACTTTAGTTAGTTTGAAAGGAGAATGTACATATATACATACATCAAATTTGAAGAAATACAGCTAGACCTCTATCGAGCCTATTGTGCACTCCTTAACCAGTGCCTTAGATGAGAATCAAACCCACCACCTTCGGTCTACCAGACTAGAACACTAACCACTAACCTACCGGAGGCCACTGGAAAGACTTTAAGTTGCAAAAATATGGAATTCAAAGTAGATGACTTTATGACCTCTCAAATGCTGTAATAAAATCGGATAACTGTTGGAAAAGTTACTGTTAAAGTTACATAATTTGTAAAATTTTTATCATGACAACTTTTTACACAAAAAATCTTAAAATTTAAAAATCTTAAGAGAAATCAATAACGTTTCACATGGAATTCGTAGACGACCCCTTGACCTTTCAAATTCAGTTGAAACTGATGAATTACAGCTACATTTCAAATAGTTATGAATATTCAAAACTGAAAATTGTGTTTTTAGATTTTCTTCTTGATACTAACAGGGAAACCAATGACTTTTCATGTCGAATTCAAATAAGACCTCTTCACTATTCGAATGGAGAACTAATCAACTTTCATATGGTATGCAAAGCAGGTCTCTAGAAATTTCAAACTGTATTTAAACTGAATATTCAAAATTGCCTAATTTTTGTCTTAAGAAAACTGAAAATTGAGTAAAAATTTGTCAGATTTCCTCTCTAGTACTAACAGGGAAAGCAATGACCTTTCATATGAAATGCAAAGATTACCCCTTTATCTTTCAAATGCTGTTTAAATTGATTAAATCCTGCTACCATTCAAAAATGTTAAGATTGTTCAAATTAGCTTGAAATCTGAAATTTTTGTGTTATTAAAACTGAAAATTTTGTAAAATTGTTTCTCATTCCACTGATAAAAGATTAAATAATAACCTTTAATGTGGAATTCATTGAAGACCTCTTGACCTTTTAAATGTTGTTTAAACCTATGAAATCGAGTTGCAATTTAAAAAGTTGTGATTCCTCAAAGCAGCTTCATTCATGACACTTTTGACTTGATAAAACGGAAAATTGAAATTTGTTAGCATAATAACCTTTCATTTGGATTTTGAAAAATGAATGCTGATGACCTTTCAGCAGCTGTTTAGATTGTCAAAATCGGATTTATGTTCAGAAAGCTATAAATATATGATTAGAGATACTTTTAACTTAACAAAAACATACAACTCATGAATAAATCGCGAATATTCCATAAAAAGGTTTTGTTAATTAATATTTTTATATTTTTGAATGCTATTTAAATAGAAAAATCCAAAAAATAAATCAAGATTTATATTTAATAAATCATAATAGTTACTACATTGTATCTACAAAATGTATATTTTTTTTATTATTTTTTAATAATAGTTTTTTAAATGAAAATGACGCCAAAATTTCCCATATATATGTTTTTAATAAAAAAAAAAATCTAAAAAAAATATGTTTTAACATATATAGAACATAAATTAAATAAACTATTAAATAATAGTTTGTTGTTGTTTTTTCTAAAGAGTTTTAATATTAAAAAACAACATAAGATACAAAAGTATATTTAGCATGATAAAAAAACAACAATAATAAGAAGCCTACTCAAAATAGCTATAGATATTTATTTAGAATTTATAAATTTTTTATAAAAACATAAAAAATTAACTTGATTTTCCTAAATTAGCTAAAAGATACAAAAGTATCTAAAGCTATATACAAAAAAATACGCACATTTAAATGTAGAAAAAAGCTATAAATTATATTTATTAAAAAATATATATGGTTAATGATGAAAAACAACTATTTTTAAAGAAATGATTTAATAGATACAAAATTTTCTTGAAAAAAATCTTAAAGATATAAAATTAATTTTGAATTTTAAAACAAATCTACAAAATATTTTTAAAGATTTATAAAAATAATACATTAAATTAAAGAAAATATTGTTAAAATTATGAAAAATGTTCCCAAAATATCAAAAAGATACACAAAACATTAGGTATCTTAAAGATACTTTTAAAAATTTTCTACAATTCTTTAAAAAAAAAAAAAATCTAAAATAACAAACACCTAACTAATAATAGCTTTTTTTGTTTTGTTTTGTTTTTTTTTTTCCACAGATACGTGAAAAAAATCCATAAGATACAAAAGTATCTTAGGAGCTAAATCATTAAAACTACGCACAAATTAAGGCCAATAACAACAGCAATAAAAAACAAATCATATCTTTAATAAATAGTAAAGAAAACAACAAATTTTACAAAAAAAAAAAATAAACGAAAATAAATTTTTGAAAAAATAAATAACAAAAGCAACAAATTAAAATCTAAAGAAAAAAATAAATTAAAAAAAATGTGCTAAAAAATACTCATTTAAAAAAAACGAAAAATTTTTTAAATTTAAAAAATATCAACTATATAATAAATAAACAAAAAGTGAGACCAAAATTATATAAAAAGAAAAAATAAAAAACAAACTTTTTTAATAAAAAAATGTAAAAAAAAATTACAAAAAAGTTAAATTTCAAAAAAAAAAAGTTTTTTAAAAAAATCCCAAAAAACCTTAAATAATATAAAAAATCTAAAAAAGCAATATATAACTATTATTTATATAAAAAAATCCTAAAAATTTATAAAATTTTTATAAAAAGTAATTTTTCCATAAATTTCCTAATTCAATCATAAGAAACCCTTTAATTTCTCTTTCAAATTTGTTTTATAATAATTTATTACAACAACAACAAACGAAAGTGTTGTTAAACCCTTCATCATGGCCTTAAAACAGAATTTATCATCTTTTTATCTTAATAATACTTTTTTGAAATTCACCATTATCTCAGTGATATTGGTTGGTACATTTGTTGTCTCAACATCGGCTAAAAATTTGGATTTAGACTCACAACAACAACAACAGCTACAGCATCATAGTCATCATCACAGTCATAATAGACGTTTGCAACGTCGCGATTCTACTCCTACAGAATCGGCGAATCAACATTGTAATGAGGTTCGCGATTATTTCGAATCGATTGATATACAATTGCCGCAGCATTTTAATGAAAAAGGTAAGTCGAGGTTAAATATTTAAAAAAGAAAGCAAATTAATGGATTAGGGACAAAATTCAGAAAGTTTGGAAGAAAAACATTTTACAAAATCTGGAAATGTTTTCAATTTGTATAGGCACTATATGTAAGTCTGTCGACTTGATTGGTCTATAGTATGTACTGTTCTCTAGTCTATAGAGTAGTTTGGATTATACAATGGTCTGGTCTATAGCCTGGACTATACTTAGCACACTCTATAATCTGGTCCACTGTCCGGACTATTGTCTAGTCTTTAGTCTGTACTGTAGCCTGGACTATAGTCTGTACTGTAGCCTGGTCTATAGCCTGGACTACAGTCTCGACTAAAGCCTGGTCCACTGTCCGGAATATTGTCTAGTCTTTAGTCTGGACTATAGTCTGGACTATAGCCTGGACTATAGCCTGGACTATAGTCTGGACTATAGTCTGGACTATAGCCTGGACTATAGTCTGGACTATAGCCTGGACTATAGTCTGGACTATAGCCTGGACTATAGTCTGGACTATAGTCTGGACTATAGCCTGGACTATATTCTGGACTATAGTCTGGACTATAGCCTGGATTATAGTCTGGACTATAGCCTGGACTATAGTCTGGACTATAGTCTGGACTATAGCCTGGACTACAGTCTGGAGCATAGTCTGTACAATAGTCCGGACTATATTCTGTATTGTAGTCTGTACTATAGTCTGTACTATAGTTTGTACTATAGTCTGGACTATAGTCTGGACTGGACTCTCAGATCAATAGTGTAGTTAATGATCTGAACTATAGTCTGATTTACAGTCTGGTCTATTGCCGGGTCAATAATCTGATTTATAGTCTAAACTATATCCTGCTCTATAGTATAGACTATATTCTAATCCATTGACTAATTTATATTCTGACTTTGAGTTAGTTATGGGACATTGTTTTTCTTGTCAATAGTCTAGTAGCCTGGCCTTTACTCTATTTTTATCTTCAGGTGTTTTTTTAATGCAACATCTGAAGCTTCTTTTTCATATTTATTTTTCAAATAATCAAATACAAATAATTTGTTTTTTTACTCTTTGTTTGATTTTTTAATAAAATACTTTCAAAGGTAATTGATAAATTGAAACCACAAAGGTGATAATTTATTATTAATATAAATTTCCTGTAGAATTGTTGAAATACATATTGATGGTAAAAATAAAAATAAATGGCATTGAAAAGTTGTTTGAAAAAAATAAAATGATCAACCGAAAAATGGTGTTAAATCAACTGCAGAAT
The DNA here is from genome assembly GCF_015586225.1 of Lucilia sericata. NCBI lineage: Eukaryota > Metazoa > Arthropoda > Insecta > Diptera > Calliphoridae > Lucilia > Lucilia sericata. The sequence continues at coordinate 57,943 of NW_023995382.1, read as the reverse complement.
AAAAATCTCTTATTACCATTAAAAGATTTCCCACAATTTTTGTAAAACCCTTTACATAACTCTATATTATTAGACCTTGTAAATCGTGTCACTTTTTATGCGTCATAATTTCTAAAGCTCATCAAATATTAATTTTTATGGTCATATTAGAAAATTCCCTAAGGTGTTAATTATAACTCTAGCTCTCCTTTTACTAATTCTAAACATAGAAATCATAACATATCGCTTGTATACTTTTAAACAAATTGTTTAAATTTAATATGTTTGTTCTAATTTTTTTGATTTTCTTCTCAGTCTAGACTACAATTTTATTTTAAGTTTTCCCTCCAAAACAAAATCGTCAAAATAATATAAAACTAAATTATTTTTATTATTTTTAATTACTTTTAGTCTTTTGCCTTTTCTTTTCGAAAATATTTTTATGAGTTTGGAAACTTAATTAGTTCTTACCTCTTGCCTTTCCTTCTTATGTTTGTTGCTTTTCTTCACTTTTTAAATTAATGCTTAAACATTGATTATTATGTGGTTCTTTGGTGGCTACACAGCTGCTGTTAATTTTAATGTTACTCTGCTGCTGCTGTGTTTCTCTTGTTGTTGTTGGTATTTAGATAATAGATTTAAATTTAATGGTTTATTAATTATGTTGGTTTATAATTTTACTCGAGGAAGAGAGCAAAAGTTTTAAATTTCATTTTAGTTAATTTGTTTAAAGTACATAAAGTTTTAAAATTAATAAATATTATGTTTTATGTTTGGGAGTGGTTTTCAAAATCGTAAATATTTTAATATATCAAACGTTTCTACTATTCTACAGTCAAGGCTAGAGACTATTCTATAGTCGAGATTGACTATAGAATAGTATATAGTCAAGATTATAGACTGTTCTATAGTCAAGACTATGGACTGTTCTATAGTCAAGACTATGGACTGATCTATAGTCAAGACTATAGTATTCTATAGACAAGACTATTGACTGATCTATCGTCAAGACTGTAGACTGATCTATAGTCAAGACTATAAACTGATCTATAGTAAAGACTATTGACTGTTCTATGGTCAAAACTATAGACTGTTCTATAGGCACGACTATAGACTGTTCTATAGTCAAGACTATAGACTGTTCTATAGGCAAGACTATAGACTGTTCTATAGGCAAGACTATAGACTGTTCTATAGTCAAGACTATAAACTGTTCTATAGTCAAGACTATATACTATTCTATAGTCAAGACTATAGACTATTCTATAGTCAAGACTATAGACTATTCTATAGTCAAGACTATAGACTATTCTATAGTCAAGACTATAGACTATTCTATAGTCAAGACTATAGACTATTCTATAGTCAAGACTATAGACTATTCTATAGTCAAGACTATAGACTATTCTATAGTCAAGACTATAGACTGTTCTATAGTCAAGACTATAGACTGTTCTATAGTCAAGACTATAGACTATTCTATAATCAAGATTATAGACTATTTCATAGTCAAGACTATAGACTATTTTATAGACTCTTCTATAGTCAAGACTATAGACTGTTCTATAGACTCTTCTATAGTCAAGACTATAGACTGTTCTATAGTCAAGATTATAGACTGTTCTATAGTAGACTGATCTATAGTCAAGACTATAAACTGATCTATAGTAAAGACTATAGACTATTCTATAGTCAAGACTATAGACTATTCTATAGTCAAGACTATAGACTGTTCTATAGTCAAGACTATAGACTGTTCTATAGTCAAGACTATAGACTATTCTATAATCAAGATTATAGACTATTTCATAGTCAAGACTATAGACTATTTTATAGACTCTTCTATAGTCAAGACTATAGACTGTTCTATAGACTCTTCTATAGTCAAGACTATAGACTGTTCTATAGTCAAGATTATAGACTGTTCTATAGTAGACTGATCTATAGTCAAGACTATAAACTGATCTATAGTAAAGACTATTGACTGTTCTATGGTCAAAACTGTAGACTGTTCTATAGGCACGACTATAGACTGTTCTATAGTCACGACTATAGACTATTTTATAGTCAAGGCTATAGACTATTCTAAAGTCAAGACTATAGACTATTCTATAGTCAAGACTATAGGTTATTCTATAGTCAATACCATAGGCTATTCTATAGTCAAGACTTTAGCCTGTTCTATAGTCAAGACTTTAGTCTGTTCTATAGTCAAGACTATTCTATTTTATAGTCAAGGCTATAGACTATTCTATAGTCAAGACTAAAGACAATTTTATGGTCAAGAATATAGACTAGTTCATAGTCTAGACTATATGTTATTCTATAGTCCAGACTGTAGACTATTCTACAGTCAAGACTATAGGTTATTCTATAGTCAATATTATATGCTATTCTATTGTCAAGACTTTAGTCTGTTCTATAGTCAAAACTATAGACTATTCTATAGTAAAAACTATAGACTATTATATAGTCAAGACTATAGACTGTTCGATAGTCAAGTCTATAGACTATTATATAGCCAAGACTTTAGACTATTATATAGTCAAGACTATAGTCAACACTATAGACTATTCTATAGTCAAGACTACAGACTATTCTATAGTCAAAACTATAGACTATTCTATAGTCATTACTATATATGCTATACTATAGTCAAGACTATAGATTATTCTTTAGTCAAGACTATAGACTACTCTATAGTCTAGACTATAGGCTATTCTATGGTCAAGACTATAGGCTATTCTATAGTCAAGACTTTAGTTTGTTCTATATTCAAGACTATAGATTGTCCTACAGTCAAGACTATAGACATATAATAGTCTAGACTATAGGATATTCTATAATCAAGACTATAGGGTATTCTATAGTCAAGACTTTAGTCTGTTCTATATTCAAGACTATAGACTGTTCTATAGTCAAGACTATAGACTGTTCTAAAGTCAGGACTATAGACTATTCTATAGCCAAGACTTTAGACTATTCTATAGTCAAGACTATAGACTATTCTATAGACAAGACTATATACTATTCTATAGTCAAGACAATAGACTATTCTATAGTCAAGACTATAGACTATTCTATAGTCAAGACTGTAGACTATTCTATAGTCAAGACTATAGACTATTCTATAGTCAAGACAATAGACTATTCTATAGTCAAGACTGTAGCCTGTTCTGTAGTCAAGACTATAGACTATTCTATAGTCAAGACTAGAGACTATTCTATAGTCAAGACAATATACTATTCTATAGTCAAGACTATATACTATTCTATAGTAAAGACTATGGACTATTCTATAGACAAGACTATAGACTATTCTATAGACTATTCTAGAGTCAAAACTTCAGACTGCTATATGGTCAAGATTATAGACTGATCTATAGTCAAGATTATATACTGTTCTATAGTTAAGATTATAGACAGTTATATAGTCAAGACTTTAGTCTGTTCTATAGTAAAGACTATAAATTGTTCTATTGTCAAGACTACAGACTATTCAATAGTCAAGACTATAGACTGTTCCATAGTCAAGACTATAGACTGTTCTATAGGCAAGACTATAGACTGTTCTATAGTCAGGACAATAGACTGTTCTATAGTCAATACGATGGACCGTTCTATAGTCAATGCTATGAACCGTTCTATAGTCAAGACTGTAGACTGTTTTATAGTCAAGACTATAGACTATATTATAGTCTATAATATAGACTCTTCTCTAGTGGTGATTATTCTATAATTTATTCTATAGTAGAATCTATAGTCTAAAATTTGAAAATAAAATATTAAATCAATTTAAATTTTATGTAATAATAAAATTATACCCAACATTTCCTAAATAATTTAAAATGATTAACATTTACCTCCTCCTTAGCCTGCTCCCAAATTAGAGCATAAAATAAGTCAAGTAAATAAATTAAAAATTCTGGCAAATGTTTTTGGCATTAAGTTGATTTTACTTCCTAACAATTTTTCAAAAAAAAAAAAATATCGCAACACCTACTAAATGACTAAAAATATATTTCTAGGAAAAATGTTCATATTCTTTCATTTATAAAAATAATCTAATGACTTTTAAAAGTAACAAGAAAATGCGTTTATATAAAAATGTTAAAAGGTATTTGAGTTAAGTAACAGAAAAGCAAGCAGAATAGAGAATAAGGCAGTGGCAGAGAAATGTCTGTGTGTGTTTGTAAGTAAAAGTAAATTCTTCAATGGTGTGGGTAATTAAGTGCAAAATAATGATTATTGATTACTCGACCTTGTCTAAAAGCGATAGACACAAGCAAAAGACTAAATTTACTTTGGTTTCTAAACACAATGATGTCCTCAAACACAGTGTTACGCACAATTAAAGCGGCTGCATCTACAGCAGCCGTAGCATATCTGAAATTCCAAATAATTATCTATGTATTTTATAAAACTAAAAAAATGTTTAGAAAAGATTATGCCAGCCATTTAACTCTAAATACCTGACATAATTTTCCTTTTTGTTGTGGAAAAAAAAAGAAGAAACATCAAACACACTTACACATTTTATTCAAGCGTTTACTTACGCACATTTAAATGCCTGAAACATCAAAGGAAATATTTCTTTCTTTATTTCCCAATACAGGTACTGAAAAAGGCAACCAAAAATTTTCAAATAAATTTTCCAAATTTTCTTAACAAAAAATAAATGAACAATAAATTTATGTGTGTGTGAGAGTATTTGTTGTTTCTAATCTTATGAAAAACCAACAGCAACAAAAAAGAAAACATTAGGAAAAACATCAAAAAGCTTTTTGCAGTTATTTTTCCCAACACGTTGTCGGTGTGTTGTTGTTTGTATGTGTTTTTTGGCTAAAAAGATTTTGTTTAATTATTATTTTTTTAAAAGAAAAAGATTTCTAATCAAAGTCATTATTGTTGTGTGGTTTTCAAGAGAAAATTATTTTTTTGAAAGAATTATATACTTCATTCAAAGGTATCTAAATGGCTCGACTTGAACTATAACAATTTTTGCGATTTTTATTGAAATTTTAAATCCTTTAGACCTGTATATAGTTCAGACTATAGATTAGTCTATAGGCCAGACTTTGGATTTGTCTTTAGTCCAGACTATGGATTGGTATATAGAGCAGACTATGGATTGGTCTATAGTCCAGACTACAGATTAGTCTATAGTCCAGACTATAGATTAGTCTATAGTCCAGACTCTAGATTAGTCTATAGTCCAGACTATAGATTAGTCTATAGTCCAGACTATAGATTAGTCTATAGTCCAGACTATAGATTAGTCTATAGTCCAGACTATAGATTAGTCCATAGTCCAGACTATAGATTAGTCTATAGTCCAGACTATAGATTAGTCTATAGTCCAGACTGTAGATTAGTCTATAGTCCAGACTGTAGATTAGTCCATAGTCCAGACTATAGATTAGTCTATAGTCCAGACTAAAGATTTGTCTATAATCCAGACTATAGATTAATCTATAATCCAGACTATAGATTAGTCTATAGTCCAGACTATAGATGAGTCTATAGTCCAGACTATAGATTAGTCTATAGTCCAGACTACAGATTAGTCTATAGTCCAAGCTATAGTTTACTCTATAGTTCAGACTATAGATTAGTCTATAGTCCAGACTGTAGTTTAGTCTATAGTCCAGAATATAGTTTAGCCTATAGTCCAGACTATAACTTAGTCTATAGTCCAGACTGTATATTTGTCTATAGTCCATACAGTAGATTATTCTATAGTCCAAACTGTGCATTAGTCTATAGTCCAGACTATTGATTAGTCTATAGTCCAGACTATAGATTAGTCTATAGTCCAGACTATAGATTAGTCTATAGTGCAGACTCTAGATTAGTCTATAGTCCAGACTATAGATTAGTCTATAGTCCAGACTATAGATTAGTCTATAGTGCAGACTCTAGATTAGTCTATAGTCCAGACTATAGATTAGTCTATAGTTCAGACTCTAGATTAGTCTATAGTCCAGACTATAGATTAGCCTATAGTCCAGACTATAGATTAGTCTATAGTCCAGACTACAGATTAGTCTATAGTCCAGACTATAGATTAGTCTATAGTCCAGACAATAGATTAGTCTATAGTCCAGACTATAGATTAGTCTATAGTCCAGACTATAGATTAGTCTATAGTCCAGACTATAGATTAGTCTATAGTCCAGACTATAGATTAGTCTATAGTCCAGACTATAGATTAGTCTATAGTCCAGACTAAAGATTAGTCTATAGTCCAGACTACAGATTAGTCTATAGTCCAGATTATAGATTAGTCTATAGTCCAGACTATAGATTAGTCTATAGTTCAGACTCTAGATTAGTCTATAGTCCAGACTATAGATTAGCCTATAGTCCAGACTATAGATTAGCCTATAGTCCAGACTATAGATTAGTCTATAGTCCAGACTATAGATTAGTCTATAGTCCAGACTATAGATTAGTCTATAGTCCAGACTATAGATTAGTCTATAGTTCAGACTCTAGATTAGTCTATAGTTCAGACTCTAGATTAGTCTATAGTCCAGACTATAGATTAGTCTATAGTCCAGACTATAGATTAGTCTATAGTCCAGACTATAGATTAGTCTATAGTCCAGACTATAGATTAGTCTATAGTCCAGACTATAGATTAGTCTATAGTCCAGACTAAAGATTAGTCTATAGTCCAGACTATAGATTAGTCTATAGTCCAGACTATAGATTAGTCTATAGTCCAGACTATAATCCAGACTATAGACTATAGATTAGTCTATAGTTCAGACTCTAGATTAGTCTATAGTCCAGACTATAGATTAGCCTATAGTCCAAACTATAGATTAGTCTATAGTCCAGACTATAGATTAGTCTATAGTCCAGACTATTGATTAGTCCATAGTCTAGGCTATAGATTAGTCTATAGTCCAGACTATAGATTAGTCCATAGTCCAGACTATAGATTAGTCTATAGTCCAGACTAAAGATTAGTCCAGACTATAGATTAGTCTATAGTCCAGACTATAGATTAGTCTATAGTCCAGACTACAGATTAGTCTATAGTCCAAGCTATAATTTACTCTATAGTTCAGACTATAGATTAGTCTATAGTCCAGACTGTAGTTTATTCTATAGTCCAGAATATAGTTTAGCCTATAGTCCAGACTATAACTTAGTCTATAGTCCAGACTATAGCTTAGTCTATAGTCCAGACTATATATTAGTCTATAGTCCAGATTAGTCTATAGTCCAGATTATAGATTATTCTATAGTACAGACTCTAGATTAGTCTATAGTCCAAACTATAGATTAGTCTATAGTGCAGACTCTAGATTAGTCTATAGTCCAGACTATAGATTAATCTATAGTCCAGACTATAGATTAGTCCATAGTCCAGACTATAGATTAGTCTATAGTCCAGACTATAGATTAGTCTATAGTCCAGACTATATATTAGTCTATAGTCCAGACTATAGATTAGTCTATAGTCCAGACTATAGACAAGTCTATAGTGCAGACTCTAGATTAGTCTATAGTCCAGACTATTGATTAGTCCATAGTCTAGGCTATAGATTAGTCTATAGTCCAGACTATTGATTAGTCTATAGTCCAGACTATGGAATAGTCTATAGTCCAGACTATAGATTAGTCTATAGTCCAGACTATAGTTTAGTCTATAGTCCAGACTATAGTTTAGTCTATAGTCCAGACTATAGTTTAGTCTATAGTCAGGACTATAGAAAATTATTTAAAATTTTCTGTACTTAAGAAATTTTTGATAAATTTAACTTCTGAGTTTGAAACTTTTCTAAAATCTTTGCTGTATGAATCACTTTTATTTGGGAAAAGGGTTAATAAGTTGACCTATATTTTTCGTTATCTTTCACTTTTGAATGACTTAATTTAGGTTGTAGATACAGACTTTCTAATCTCTAGCATAAATACCTTTCCCATTTTTCATTTTATTTAATAAATAAAATAAAACAATTTAATATTAGATAAATAAAATATTTAAGTTTATTTAATTTTACTCACATGTTTAATATGTTCTTTAGTTTTTATTATTAACTCATGCAGTTGAAAAAAGAAAAAACTAATATAAATACGAGTATATAGTATAAAAATCATAGATAAACAAAACCAGAATATTAGATGGGGTGGCAACGAATTTTAGATACTCAACTCTTAGACCTTACATTATTTGTAAGCTCAAGGTTTGCTTTGTGGATCCAGGGTTTAAGGACTAAGCTTGTTTTTTTTATAGTGGATGGACGGATAAGTGCTTTAAAAGTATTTTTAAAGATTTTTTTCATCTTTTTTCTGAACTTTTAGGGATTTTTATGGACAACTTTAAGACTCAGGATAACTTTCTTTAATATATCGAGTACGAAGAAGTATAGCTTTAGAATGTTTGTAAATTTCTTAAGGATCTACGACTTATTTTTTGAATTGTTGCAAACTGCATGTTGAAATCAAAATACTGATTAAAGAAAATAAAGCATAAAATAAAATTGAAAAAAATATATTGTGTATATAATTTATAAAGTAAATTAAAAGTGCAAATAAATAAACAATAAACGAGTAGAATGAAAAAAAATGTTAAAATAGTTAAACAATTTTTTTTCATACTTTATTTGTTTATTTATTATTTATCTAGTATTTATCTTGTTATTTTTTCTATTTAACTTTAGATACTCATGCCAACAACAAATGAATGTGCAAGATACGCACCTGCAGATAGCCACATAGAGATACAATACATACATAGATATAAAACTAATCAGTCACACATAACATTTGTGTTTGTATTGTTTATGTCTGAGTGTATTTTTATAGTTATAAAACTATTTTTATAGACATTTCCTAAAGCAAAAATAAATTTATTTACTTTTTTTCAAAAGAACTAAAGCAAAGCATACATAAACTGTGAATGACTTTAGATATAAATATGATTTAACATTTTATAAACAAAAACATAAATGATTAATAAATTTTAAATAAAAGCTTTTTTGGTTAAAAAATTTTGTTAAAGTTTAATAGAAAAACTAACCAAATTTAGAGTTTTTTAAATAAAATTTTTGGAAAAAAACAAAAGTTTGATTGATTTCTCTAAACCAAGTAGGGTACCAAATAAACTGATCTTACTTATAAATTTTTAAAAATTTTTCAATATTAACATAAACAAACTAAAAATAACTTTGATGTTATTTATTGACAATATAAATTGATTGAACAACATTGATAAGAACATATTAAATTTATGATAATTAATATTTTTGAAGATCAAAATGATCACATATCTTCAGATCACACACATCTCTGACAAACTAAAATCTTATAAAATATGGTTTTAACCTTAAAAAGCTTAAAAAAACAACAAACACAAAATAGTTTTATTGTGTTTAAGAAACCCGATTACAAAACAGCCTACACTTTTTCGATCTTTATAACTTTTATATATTACTATTCAAAATTAACAATAAAAGCTGGTAATTATAAAATTTTGTTAAATATAATATTATTACTTTTACAATCTGCTCATAAAAATGTTCATTAAACTGTTAAAAAAATAAAAAAAAAAAAAAATAAAATTAATGTGAAATTATTAATAACGATTTTTGGCCGTTTTTTTTTTTTTTTTTTTTTTTTGTTAAATTTTATTTATAAATTTTTCTTTACACCCACTCTTTATATAAATTGCACAATCAAATAAATTGTCATAAAGTCGTTTTAATTAATGATGACTTTTCATTTCTTTGTTTAATAAAAACAATAAAAGAATGTTTAATATTTTTATAAAGAAAAATGCATGAATGGGATGGTACATTTTGAATAAACGTTTAAAAATGATGTCATATTTTTAGCAAAAAAGAAGGAGATATGAAAAGCAAAAGAATTCAATAAAAGTTGAATTTTTTTAAGAAAAGAATGCAAAATCATATGAAAATTTCCAAAAATAGCCAAAAATATCAAAAATGGTACTAAAATAAAAAAGTACCAAAAATAGTACTAACATTTTTGGTTAAACATTTATTTTTTCAAAAGAATGTGCAAATTCCAAAACTAGCAAAAATGTAAAAAAGTAACAAAATGGAACAAATGCTCAAATATAAAAAAAGTACATAAACCTATGAAAGTACCAAAAACATTTAAAACTTATTTGGTTAGAAATTCTTTCTCTTATTTTTTCCGTTTTAAAGGTCCTTTGTCTGGTATCTTTTCATTTTTACTGCAAAAAACTGCTTTAATAATAAATGTGTGAGTATTTATTTGTATTTGTGTGAGTTTATTTATACAAAATATAAACCAGACTTGGAAATGTTCAAATATTTTCTACTTTAACCTAAAAAGTACTTTATGTCATTAAAAGTACTAAACTATGGATTTTTATTCGATTGTTGTCCGATAGACCTTAGAAAATAGAAAATAAATGTCAAGACAAAATTTTCTATAGAAAATAAATGTCAAGACAAAATCTTTTATAGAAAATTGATGTTAAGACAAAATTTTCTTTAGAAAATTAATGTCAAGACAAAATTTTCTATAGAAACTTAATGTCAAGACAGAATTTTCTATATAAATTTAATGTCAAGACAAAATTGTCAATAGATGTCAAGACAAAGTTTTTTATAGAAAATTAATATCAAGACAAAATTTTCTATAGAATATTGATGTCAAGACAAAATTTTCTATAGAATATTGAGGTCAAGACAGAATTTTCTATAGAAAATTGAGGTCAAGACAGAATTTTCTATAGAAAATAAAGGTTAAGACAGAATTTTCTATGGAAAATTGATGTCAAGACAGAATTTTCTATAGAAAATTGATGTCAAGACAAAATTTTCTAAAGTAAATTGAAATCAGGACAGAATTTTCTATAGAAAATTGATATCAAGACAACATTTTCTATAGAAACTTGATGTCAAGACAAAATTTCCTACAATTTGAAGTCAAGACAAAATTTTCTATAGAAAATGAATGTCAAGACAAAATTTTCCATAAAAAATTAATGTCAAAACAAAATTTTAAATTTGAGTCAATCCAAAATTTTCTATAGAAAATTAATATCAAACAAAAGTTTCTATAGAAAATTAATGTCAAGACAAAATTTTCTATAAAAAATTAATGTCAAAACAAAGTTTTCTAAGGAAAATTCATGTCAATACAAAATTTTCTATAGAAAATTCATGTCAAAACAAAGTTTTCTATGAAAAATTCATGTCAAGTCAAAGTTTTCTATAGAAAATTAATTTCAAGTCAAAGTTTTCTATAGAAAATTAATGTCAAGACAAAATTTTCTATAGATAATAAATATCAATACAAAATTTTTTATAGAAAATTAATGTTATGTCAATGTTTTCTATAGAAAATTAGTGTCAAAACAAAATTTTCTATAGAAAATTAATGTCAAGACAATATTTTCTATTAAAAATTAATGTCAAGTCAAAATTTTCAATAGAAAATGAATGTCAAGACAAAATTTTCTATGGAAAATTATTCATTCAAGACAAACTTGATGAAAAATTAGTAATTTTTCATTGAAAATTATTTCAAAATAAAATCGTCTATAGAAAGTTTATGTCAAACAAAATTTCTATAGAAAGTGGATGTCAAGGCAAAACTTTGTATAGAAAATTAATGCCAAAACAAAATTTTCTATATAAAATGTATGTCAAGACAAATTTGTCAAAAGAAATGTATGACTAAACAAAATTTTCTATAAAAATTTATGTTCAGACAATATTTAAAATAGAATTTTATGTAAAGAAAAATTTTTTGAAATGTTTTATGACAAGAAAAAATTGTGTGTTATAAATTTTTTTATAGAAATTTATCCTGACATAAAATTTCCAGTCTTTGGGCTAATCTTTTGTTGTTGGACTAAGTACTAAGCAATAAAGAAAAATATATGTTATAAAGTACCGGAAAAAGTACAATAGTAAGTACTGGAATTTCCACCCTTGTGTGAGATATATTTTTTTATATATAAAAAGCAATTTTCTGCAGCTTTGTTAGCCAAAAACTCCTGTTATTTCATATTTATTTATTTTTAAGTTTTTTTCTTCCATTCTCTCTAAAAATAATATTCCCTTCGCAGCAATTGCATTTTCTCAAAAGATTACATGCTCAAAAACACACATACACAATTACATACTTACATACATACATACATATGTGTGTACATTGTACATACAATCATACAAGGAATAACAAGAAAACAATCAAAAAATACAGCATTTGAACAACAACAAAAAACTAACATATTGAAAAACAATAATAACAGCAACAACAACAAGAACTTAATATAAATATTTCAACATTGAGCTTTTTACAGCAAAAACCAACACACATACATACATTCATATAAAACAGACACTTTACATTCCTTTTAATTTTGCTCACATTGAAAAAAGGAGCTTTATAGTTATTGCTTTAGTTTGTGGAAAACGGGGTGGTGGGTGGCATTTGAAAATTGAGATTTTTACAAAATTGAACTCAACTTTGCTGGGAAAATTTCTTCATGTGTAAATCTTGTTTTTTGTATAGTTTTCATGCATAAGTAAAAGAGACTAAAGAGATGTTTTCTTTTTATTTACATGCAAGTGTGTTTGCATATGCAAATGTGTAATGTTTTTGTTATTGTTGTATTTGTTGTAAAATATTTTCTGCATGCAGATGAAAAAGGGGATTTATTAATCTTTGTTTTTGTATATTAAAAGGTTTTTAAGTGCTAATGGGAGTTGAAATTCAATAAAAAACTTCATCAAATATTAATTAATTTAAGAAATAAAAAGTGGGGAAAAAATTTTGCTATAAAACTATTTGAAAACTATAGAAGGAAACAACTAAATAAAGGGAAAAAAATTAATGTCAAGACTGAATTCTCTGTGGAAAATTAATGTAAATACAAAATTTTCCATATAAAATTGATGTCAAGACAAAGTTTTGTATAGAAAATTGATGTCAAGACAAAATTTTCTATAGAAAACTAATGTCAAGACAAAATTTTCTATAGAAAACTAATGTCAAGACACAATTTTCTATAGGAAATTGATGTCAACACAAAATTTTCTTTAGAAAATAAATGTCAAGACAAAATTTTCTATAGAAAATAATTATCAAGATAAAATTTCGATACAAAATTAATGTCAAGACAAAATTTTCTACAGAAAATTGATGTGAAGACGAAATTTTCCATAGAAAATTAATGTTAAGACAAAAATTATTTTTAGAAAATTGATGTCAAGAAAAAATTTTCTATAGAAAATAATACCAAGATAAATTTTCTATAGAAAATTAAATGATGTCATGACAAAATTTTCTATAGAAAATTAATATCAAGATAAAATTGTCTATAGAAAAATAATGTCAAGACAAAATTTTCTATCAAAAATTAATATCAAAACAAAATTTTCTATAGAAAATTTCTGTCAAAACAAAATTTTCTTTAGAAAAATAATGTCAAGACAAATTTTCTATAGAAAATAATTATCAACATAAACTTTTGATACAAAATTAATGTCAAGACAAAATTTTCGATAAAAAAATTACTGTCAAGATAAACATTTTTTATAGAAAATTAATATCAAGATAAAATTGTCTATAGAAAATGTATGTCAAAGATCATATTTTATATAGAAAATTAATGTTTGTGATTTGATGTCAAGATACAATTATCTATAGAATATTAATGTCAAAGCCAAATTTTCTAAAGAAAATTATTGTCAAGATAAAATTTTCTATTGGATATTTATGTCAAGACAAAATAATGAAATTTTTTTTTTAGAAATTTATTTCAATAGATAAAATGGTCTATAGAAAGTTGATTTCAAGATAAAGAGATTTATGTCCTGACATTAATGTTAAGACAAAATTGTTTAAAGAGATTTATGTCAACAAAATTTTTTTTGGAAAATTTGTTTTTGAAATTTATTTCAATAGATAAAATTGTCTATAGAAAAATTGATTTCGAGATAAAGAAATATATGTCCAGAAATTTATGTTATGATAAAATTTTTTAAATAAATTTATCTCAAGACAAAATTTTCTATAGAAATTTATGCCAAATTTTTTACGGAAATATATGCCGAGACATAATTTCCTAAACAAATTAAGATAAAATTTTCTATAAATAGTAATATAGCGACAAAATTTTATAAATTTTGTTTTAAAATTTCCATTTTCTTGCCCCCTAAACTTAATCATGGCGTTAAATCTATTTAACAACTTTGTTTAAAATCTGAAAGATTTATCACAAATCAAAAATCTATTTGTATTTCTCACAAAGAAAAATATTTACAAAATATAACAAAATAAATAATTTGTAATCTTGAATCTTGTTGTATTTAAATTTAACACACACACACACAAATAAACGTAAAAACTGAGAAAAAAATGCAAATAAAAATGTTACAATTTATTTATTTTTTTTCTATTTATTTAAATTAAGCAAATATTTGTGAAAGAAATAAAATCAAACTGAGAATTTTAACAATATTGTGTTATAATTTGTTGGCTGTACAGAAGATTACACGATTTCCACATAAACATTTAGAGGGGGTGGGAAGTGTTAGGATAAAGCAGGTATAGTACTTTTTTGGTGCAATCAAAATTTAGCAAATTTTGATGTAAAATTTTATCTGTTTATAAGAGTTTATTTTGTAGACTTTATTTTTATTGTGGCAATGGTGTAATTCCCATTTCATTACAAAATTGTTAATATTATTAACAAAATAAATAACATTTTATAACATAATACTCATTATTATTTAATTTTTCTATTTAAATTATAAATATTTAACTCGTGACTATTTTTGGAATATTTTTTTCTTAAATCTCTTAATAGTTGTTATAATTATTTAACATTTTAGTTTAAAAAAAAGTTAAAAAAAAATGTATTTATTTACAACAATTTGCTGTTAAATGAAATTATATCTTATCATTAATTATTTGTAGAAAAAGACTTGATTAAATTTATGTGCTAAATGCAGTTTATAAATATTTGTTTTGTATAGTCTTGTTAACTTTACTATTTCTATCATTTTCTAAAGAAAAAGAAAAAAAAATAAAATAAAAAATACATAGGAAAATAAAACATTTCTTGGGCTCAAAGATAAGATATTTTTTTTGTTAAATTTATATTATTTTGTTAAATAAACAATTGTGTTTAAAAACACAAAAAACTGCAGTTTATGTTAAAAAATTTCACACCCAAGTGTAATATCCCTTTAAAACCTAAATTCTATTTTTTTAAATAACTAACTCCCGATTAAAATTATCATAAAACTGTCAAAATAAATTTCAAAAATTATTTACTAACTAATTTTGCTTAAAACAGCAATTAAATACTTTGTATTTAATTTATAAATAAAAAATTTAATTTTCTTCTATTGCCTGCACCAAAAATTATCTCACAAATCATTTCTCTATAAATAATCTAGACATAATGTCAATCATTTTTGTTTTTATTTACAATTATAAATGATTTTTTTGTTATAAATTGAAATTAAAAATTTAAATTGTTGCTCCATCATAATCGTTTAGATTTGCTATTGTTTAGAGAATTTAAAAAAAAAACTATATAAAATTTAAATATGTTTTCCTTCTAACACATGTATTACATTGCAAGAAACAATGTTTATTTAATTACAACAACAACTACTACAAGAATAAATTTATTTTAACATTCATTTTTGAAACTATAAACGAGCAGAAGAAGTAGAAAAAAAAATTAGAAATAATATAAAAACACGAGAGTAACAAATCTATAAACAAAATCAAGACAATTTATAAACATTTAGCAAAAACTGAAAAGAACTTTAGACTCTTTTTGAAAGTGTAGAGAATTTTGTTAGGGTGAGCAGAAAAGAAATAAAAAAACGGGGCAAGGAAACAAAAGAAAATTAACTCAACATTTTGAGAACTTTACTGACATGATTATAGACCGATCTGCAGGCAAGACTATTTACTAATCTATAGTCAAGACTATAGTCTGATCTAAAGTCAAGAGTATAGACTGATTTATAGTCAAGACTACAGACGAATCTATATCCAAAGTTATAGACTCATCTATAGTCAAGATTATAGACTGATCTATAGGCAAGAGTATAGACTGATCTATAGTCAAGGGTATAGACTGATCTATAGTCAAGAGTTTAGACTGATCTCTAGCCAAGACTATAGACTGATCTATTGTCAAGAGTATTTACTGATCTGTAGTCAGGACTATAGACTGATCTAAAGTCAAGAGTATAGACTGATCTATAGTCAAGAGTATAGACTTATCTGTAATCAAGAGTATAGACCGATCTATAATCAAGACTATAGACTGATCTATAGGCAAGACTAATAACTGACCTGTAGTCAAAACTATGTACTGATCTAAAGTCAAGACAATAGACTGATCTATAGTCAAGACTATATACTGATCTTTAGTCAAGGCTATAGACTGCAAGGCTATAGACTGATCTATAATCAAGAACATATACCGATCTATAGTCAATAGACAATAGACTGATCTATAGGTAAGACTATAGAATGACCTATAATCAATACCAATGACTGATCTATAGTCAAGACTATAGAATGATCTGTAGCCAAGACTATATATTGATCTATAGTCAATATTATAGACTGATCTATAGTCAAAACTATAGACTGATCTATAGTCAAGACTATAGACTAATCGACAGTTAAGACTATAAACTGATCTATTGTTAAGACTATAAAATGACAGTCAATACTATATACTGATCTATAGTCCAGAATATATATTGATCTATACTTCATACTGTGGAGTGGTCTATAGTAAAGACTATAGACTGATTTATAGTCAAGACAATAAACTGTTCTGTAGTGAAGACTATAGACTGATCTATAGTCTAAGACTATAAACTGTTCTATAGTCAATACTTAGACAAATCTATAATTAGGACTATAGACTGATCTATAGTCAAGACTTTCGACTGATCTATAGTCAAGATTGTAGACTGATCTATATTCAAGACTATAGACTGATCTATAGTCAAGACCGTAGACTGATCTATAGTTAAAAATGTAGACTGATCTACAGTATAGACTATAGACTGATCTATATTATAGACTATAGACTGATCTATAGTATAGACTATAGACTGATCTATACTCAATAGTAAGTGCTATAGATTGCTCTACAGTCGAGACTATAGACTGAACTATAGTCAAGACTATAGACAGATCTTTATTCCAGACTATTAACTGATCTATAGTATAGACTATAAACTTTTAAACGAGACACCCTATTATCTCCACATATGTCTAATGCTAGCCCCTCTCCTTTTTTTTTTATTATAAACACACGCCCACCCGTCCGTCCTTTTGTCTGTCAATGTCTATGCAATAATAAAATTGCTGTCAATATTTGATTGTTTATAAAAAAGAGCTCTTTGTTTAAATAAAAAGTTGCTAATCTAAGCGTAATATTAGTAATTAAATTATAAAATGCAAATCAAAAAAAAAAATTGAACTAAAACAACAACAAGAATTCTCTTAATATTAAACAAAAAGAAATAAACCATTAGGTAGTAAACAATTATGTTAAATAAACAAATTACTTTATAACAATTTATAAATATAAAGTTAATAAATTTTTGAATAAAATTCTAAGTAAAACTATAAAAACTAGAAAACTTGACTCACGTAAAATAAATAGTGAAAATAAATAAACTTAAAAAAGATCATAAAACTTTAACGGAAGTAATACCTTTACATGTAAATATAATGTACGATTCCTCTTTAACTATAGAGTTCATAGAAGGGATATGTGTTTTATTTTTAAGTGTGAACCCATTTATAATGTTTTATTAAAACAAAAATTGTTTGTTTGAAAGGTTTTCAACATTTTTTTATTTTATTATTATTTGCTGTTCATTTCTTTTCCTAGAATGAAAAAAAATTTCTTAAGAATTGGAAAAAACTATCTAACGTTTTCTTTCTATATTTTTCCTTGTTTGTCTTTTATGTATATTTTAAACAAATAAAAAATTTTATAGGAAAACAAAGAATGAAATGTACACACCTACAGAAAAACTCCTGAAAGAAAATTTAAAAGTCATTTTCAATAATCTAAGAAACAAAGGAATGTAATTGTACAAGAAAATTTATTATAAATACATACATATTAAATGTAACTATACAAGTGGTAAAAAAATTGACTTTTGTTAGAGTAAAATAGAACAAAATTTTAGAGATTAAAACTCTCCAACATACAAATAAATTTAAAGGAAGAAAACAGGGCCTGAAGATGTTAGAGATTTAAGGGAATTTTTAATAAAATGTTTAAAATCTATCAAAATACATGTTATCCACCGAAAAAAGTTGAAACACTATATTTCAAAAATAATCAGTTGTATTTATAATTCGCAATCTTTAATTCAAGCTAAAATTCTGTATAAAAATATCTGTTCCACGAAAAAATCGGCAAAATTTATTTCATTATACGATAGCTAATGATATGAGTTTTTGATAACATTGAAATCAATTAAATCCGTTAATATACATTTTTGAAAATTTCATTCAAAATTATACTAATTTATTTATTTTTTCTTTCTTTTTAGGTAAGCTTTACATAATGAATTTGATGTAACTTTTTTGTGCTTTTGAAGTAAGTATTTTATTGAATTTACGTAGAATTTCAGAGCCTAGTCTATAGTCTATAGACTAGACTATAGACTAGACTATAGACTAAACTATAGACTAGACTATAGACTAGACTATAGACAAGACTATAGACTAGACTATAGACTAGACTATAGACTAGACTATAGACTAGACTATAGACTAGACTATAGACTAGACTATAGACTAGACTATAGACTAGACTATAGACTAGACTATAGACTAGACTATAGACTAGACTAGACTATAGACTAGACTATAGACTAGACTATAGACTAGACTATAGACTAGACTATAGACTAGACTATAGACTAGACTATAGACTAGACTATAGACTAGACTATAGACTAGACTATAGACTAGACTATAGACTAGACTATAGACTAGACTATAGACTAGACTATAGACTAGACTATAGACTAGACTATAGACTAGACTATAGACTAGACTATAGACTAGACTATAGACTAGACTATAGACTAGACTATAGACTAGACTATAGACTAGACTATAGACTAGACTATAGACTAGACTATAGACTAGACTATAGACTAGACTATAGACTAGACTATAGACTAGACTATAGACTAGACTATAGACTAGACTATAGACTAGACTATAGACTAGACTATAGACTAGACTATAGACTAGACTATAGACTAGACTAGACTAGACTATAGACTAGACTATAGACTAGACTATAGACTAGACTATAGACTAGACTATAGACTAGACTATAGACTAGACTATAGACTAGACTATAGACTAGACTATAGACTAGACTATAGACTAGACTAGACTAGACTATAGACTAGACTATGGACTAGACTATAGACTAGACTATAGACTAGACTATGGACTAGACTATGGACTAGACTAGACTAGACTATAGACTAGACTATGGACTAGACTATAGACTAGACTATAGACTAGACTATGGACTAGACTATAGACTAGACTATAGACTAGACTATGGACTAGACTATAGACTAGACCATAGACTAGACTATAGACTAGACTATAGACTAGACTATAGACTAGACTATAGACTAGACTATAGACTAGACTATAGACTAGACTATAGACTAGACTATAGACTAGACTATAGACTAGACTATAGACTAGACTATAGACTAGACTATAGACTAGACTAGACTTTAGACTAGACTTTAAACTTTCATCTATAGAGAAAATTCTTAATAGGTCACCATTAATTTCCATAATTTAAATAAATTTATTATTAAAATTTTTAATTTAAGTTATAAACGTTTGCTTACTTCACCCTCCCTTTCGAAGCTAAGCTACTGCTTTTCTCACAACTCACCATTACAATACAATTTCATTATCTGACAAATGCACTCAGAACTATTAAACAATTATTGTAACAAGTAATTTTCGATAATAGTTTTTAAAAGTCAATTGAGTTTTAGTTATTAAAAACCTTTTATTTAAGCCATTAAGGTTTTTAACATAAATTCGTTACATTTACAAATACTACTTCAAACGAACAGCTAACAGATAGTAATGCCACCAACACGTACAATTTAAGGGTGATAATTTCAAATTTCCCTTAAATTTTTCTTTTTAAACAAAAAAAAAAACTGAAAATACATTAAGACAATATTTGAGGTTTACCTGTAAATGATATGATAAGTATAATATAAGAAAACGGAAGATAGAGAAAAACGTTTAAATAAATGAAGAATTAAAAGAATTCTTAAGAATATTTATAGAGTAAATGATCTTTTGAAAAGGGTTCTTTCGAGAAAAAGTAAGAGAGTAAAAACTAGTGAAAAAACTAACATTTATTTTTCACACGATCATTAGTCATTTGGAATGGAAAAAAATACAAACAATCATCAATATCATTCGAAATGATGATGATGAGGGAATTTTAATTTTTTTTTTTGGAAAATTCCTTTTTATCCAAAGGGGTGTGAAATGTAGTTCTCTAGAGTTTTAGAGTGGTTAAGTACAAAATATAGTTTTCTGTTTAAAAATCATTTAGATAGTTTTTCTTATTATTTTTTTCGTAATTTATCAAAATATTGATTGATTTTTTTTTATTTCTCTTTGTTTTTCATCTTTATTGAGGCCAAATTAAAACAGACCTATTTTTTCTGTTGGTTGGTACTTTTGTTATAATTTTAGTATTTTTCTTTTCATTAAAAAATGAAAATGTACGTTTCGTTTTGGAAATAAAAAAGAGAAAAATGCAAAATATGAAAAACACAAACAAACATATAATCAGAGTGTTTGGCTCCCTTTGGTGAAAAAATTGCATATCAAATGTTTACTGGCAATGGAAACTGCAAATAATCATATGGTTTTTTTTTCAAACAGTAGGCTACAACAAATTTCGAAAAAATAATCATTTCTAACCAAAAATGGCAAATTTGATTTAACTATAAGATAACTGAGAACATTACCTTTTTGTAGCATTAAAATCACTACAATAGCTTAATAAAATTTTTTTAGCACCTCCCCCAAATCCATATATTACTACTATTGTCTCTTCTACTAGTAAAATATCAAAATTCCAACTTTTCAAAAACTTCCTAGTTATCTATTTTATTAACATTACGTTTATTTTCCTTAATTAAGTGCCAACCTATTAAGTGTATTCATATGTACAGCTATTCATTCATTAAAACTAGAACAATTTTTCTTTACTCATTGCTTTTGTGTATAAATATTTCGTTATTACTACTACGTATACTCACACCAAAAAAAAAAAAACACAAGTACATACACATATATGTTTATATGTATGTATGTTTATACTAAAATGGACTAAATGACAAAGAGACAGACAGCCTAGGCTGAGGCAGTAAGTGAAAAAATGCATAAAATGCAGCTTGAAGCTCAAGAACAGTGGGAAGAAATATGACAAAATTTGGACTAAAAATTCTTTAATTTAACCCAGGATAGACTATAAGCCAGCTTAAAGACTTAACAACAGTCCAGTCTGGACTATAATCTGGACTATAGTCCAGACTATAGTTTGAACTATAGTCTGGACTATAGTCTGGACTATAGTTTGGACTATAGTCTGGACTATAGTTTGGACTATAGTCTGGTCTATAGTTTGGACTATAGTCTGGTCTATAGTCTGGTCCATAGTCTGGTCTATAGTCTGGTCTATAGTCTGGTCTATAGTCTGGTCTATAGTCGGACTATAGTCTGGTCTATAGTCTGGACTATAGTCTGGTCTATAGTCTGGACTATAGTCTGGTCTATAGTCTGGACTATAGTCTGGTCTATAGTCTGGACTATAGTCTGGTCTATAGTCTGGTCTATAGTCTGGACTATAGCCTGAACTATAGTCTGATCTATAGTCTGTTCTATAGTCTGGTCTATAATCTGGACTATAGTCTGGTCTATAGTCTGGACTATAGTCTGTATTATATTCTGGATTATAGTCTGGCCTATAGACTGGACTATAGTCTGGCCTATAGTCTGTACTATAGTCTGAACAACAGTCTGGACTATTTTCCGGACTATAGTCTGGTCTGTAGTCTGGTTTATAGTCTGGCCTATAGTCTGAACTATAGTCTGGACTATAGTCTGGACTACAGTCTGGACTATATTCTGCAATATAATCTAGCCTATAGTCCAGACTGTAGTCTAGCCTGTAGTCTGGACTATAGTTTAGCCTATAGTCTGGAATATAGTCATGCCTATTATCTGGACTATAGTCTAATTTATACTCTTTATTATAGACTGATCTATAGTATAATCTACATATAGTCTGGATTATAGTCTATAGTCTGGAGAATTGTTTAATCTATAGTTTAGACTACAGTCGAGCCTATAGTATGAACTTTAATCTGGACTATAGTCTAGCCTATTATCTGGACTATAGTTTAGCTTATACTTTGGTCTATAGTCTAGCTCAAAGTTTGGACTACAGTCTAGCTTATAGTCTAGTTGTAGTCGATTCTATAGTTTGGATTGTAGTCTAACCTATAGTCTGGTTTGTAGTTTGGTCTATAGTCTGGTCTAATCTATAGTCCAGAGAATAGTCTAATCTTAAGACTGGAGAATAGTCTAGTCTATAGTCAACTCTATGGTCTAATCTATAGTATGGACTATAGTCTGGACTATAGTTTGGATTGTAATCTAATCTATAGTCTGATCTATAGTCTAATCGACATATATTCTGTATTATTGTCTATAGTCTGGAAAGTAGTTTAGTCTATAGTCTGAATTATCGTCTATAGTCTGGAGAGTAGTTTAGTCTACAGTCTTGACTATAGTCTAGTCGAATCTATAGTTTGGATTATAGTTTGGATTGTAATCTAATATAATCTATAGTCTGATCTATAGTCTAATCTACATATGGTTCGGATTATTGTCTATAGTCTGGAGATTAGTTTAGTCTATAACATGGACTATTATCTAGCATATAATCTGGCCTATAGCCTAGCCTATAGTCTGAATAATTGTCTAATCTATAGTCTGGACAATAGTCTGAATATAATATGGTATAATGGTATATAGTCTGGACTCTTGTTTAATCTTTAATCTAGATTATAGTCTAGCCTATAGTCTGGACTATAGTTTAGCCTGGATTTATGGTCTATATCCCTAACTATTGTTTAATCTTTAGTCAGGACTATAGTCTAAACTATTCTATAATATAGTTTAGTCTATAGTCTAGTCCAGTCTTTAATATGGTCTATAGTCTGAACTATTCTGGGCTATAATTCAACTTAGGTATTTTTTATATTATACTATTTTTACACCCACTGTACCCACTCTGTTAAGTTTCTAGTTTCCAAAAGAGGGGTTAAAACAAAATTGTAACATGTTGACTGGCTTCCACTGCAGCACACGGTTCTTTCGTATTTGGGCTACATTATGCATGATTTCATTATTATAATGATGATGACGTTGTAGTTGTTGTTTTTTGCTGATGTTTTAAAGCTCCGCAAGCAATAACATTAACATCAAGCCCAAAATAGCGCAGTAATTATAAAAATAAGGAACCTTGAAAGTTTTCCTTGCAAATATATATAATTTTTTTATGGCAGTTGTTGCTACTTTTTTTTTTTTTTGTTTATTTCTTATAAACAATGAGTTTTAAAACAACAATAAACAACTTAATTTTTAACTTGTATTCTTTTTTTGTTGTTGTTGGGAAGAAGAGGAAAACTTAAATTTAGGTTAAGTATGACTTGGTGTTTTTTTTTTTTGGATTTTTAAAATAAAATATACAAAATTTGTTTGCAACATGATTTTGACAATGACGTTGTTGAATTTTGTGAAGAATTTGAAAGAAAAGGACTTTTTAAATGTTTAATTTGTAAAATTAATATGAAAACAGAATGTAATAAAGCGTGTAGGAAGGACCTTTTTTTTGCTTTAAATGTAGTAAACTTTTAGGCGCTTAATTTAGAAAATTTGTTACGAATAATTTAATTTTAGGTTTTATGATCAGTTTTGCTTGTTTTTTAAGTGAGTTAGAAGGACTATACTAACGAACTTTAAAGGTGTGTGCTTTTAGGCTTTAACAAATATACATTTTAAAAACAAAATTTTTTATTGTTTTTAAAAAGTTTTAAAAACAGTTTTAAACCGGTACCAATGGTTTAGTTTCTTACCTTTTTGTTTAAACAAAATCTAAATTTTATACTAAATAGCTTGACAATTTTTATTAATTATTATGTTTGCATTTAAATGTTATGTTAATTTTTTTCTTCTTAAAATTGTGTTTTGTGTATGAGTGGCTTTATTTTTTAATTTTATTTTAAATAAACAAGATACTCCCCAGTTTCTTGAAATACAACTAATAAATTCTATTGTTTTTATGTAAATTTAATCACTTGATATTTTGACAAAAAATTATAACAATTCCACCGACAGTAACGGCAGAAAAAAAAGAAGAACAAAATGGAAATAAAAAATAAAATTATAACAAAAGTAGAAACATTAAATCATAAATTATAATAAAAATTTCATATGCAAAATACATTTTGAATATATATATAGTTTTTTTCTGCTCAAACACATTGAAAGGTCTTCTCGTGTGGAGGAAATTACAGTGGGTTAAGAGCAGAAAAATATGATTTATGAATAAGGTGTAATCATGAAAATAACAAACATTCTTAAAAATTTTCGCTACTCAGAGAAACAGTTGATTTAAACAGATTCCTAAATTTCATCAAAATCTAATTGTTTAGATAAAAAATATGTTTGTTAAGTCATAAATAGTAATGCCCTTTTTTATTTATTTTGTAATATTTTTTTTTTTAATTTTCTTAGTTTTTTTGCCTTTTTCTTATTGACTTTTTGCCACTGTATATTAGTATGCTAAACATTTACCACCATGGATATTTTGTTTATATTAAAACGGCAACAGCAACAAGAAAAACAATAGCATTATTACTAACATTCAGGCATATCTTATAATCTACTTATAAAAGATATGAATTTTTTAAGATATAAAAGAAAATAAGCCGCTTCTGACACTGGCTACAAAATATGACTAAAAAGATATACACTGAAAGAGAAATGAATAAGGTTATGGTATTTATATGTAACTATATTGTAGTCAATAGCCTGAACTATATTCTAGTCTCTAGCCTGAATTGAAGTCTAATCTACTGTCTGAGCCATTGTTTAGTTTATGGTCTGAACAATAGTCTATAATCGTAACTATAGTTTATTGTATAGTCTGAACTATTGTCTAGTCTGAACTATAGTTTATGGTATTTGTAGCCTGGACTATAATCTAGTCTGAGCAACACTCTATAGTCTGAACAAAAGCTAATTGCATAGCGGACTATAGTCTAGTCAATAGTGTAAACTAAGAACTAGTCTATAGTGAGAACTATAGTCTATTCGATAGTGTGGGCAACAGTCATTCCATAGTCTAATCGTAGTTAGACTAGTACTGTCTCGACTATAGTCTAGTCTGTTGTATGGTTTTATCTGAACTATAGTATATAGTCAAGTCTATAGCCTGGATTGTAGTCCAGTTTATAGTTTAGTCTAAAGTGTAGTCTATATTTTAGTCTGTAGTCTGGACTATGATATGCGTCTATATTTTAGTCTATAACCGGGACCAGACTGTTATAAACTTGTCTGAACTGTAGTATAGTCTACTCCGGACTATGGTCTAGCCTATAGTATGGACTATACCTCAGATTATGGTCGAACTATATTTAGTTTCGTCTATAGTCTGAACTCTAGTCTCGTCTTTAGTCTGAAATATAGTGCAGTCTATAGTTTGTACTATAGTTTAGTCTATAGTCTAAACTATAGTATAGTCTATTGTATTAACTAAATTCTAGTCTGTAGTCCGGACAATAGTCTAGTCTGTAGTCTCGACTATGGTCAAATCTATAGTGTGGACTATAGTCTGATCTATAGAATCGTCTATAGTCTGGAATATAGTCCAGTCTATAGTCTGTACTATAGTTTAAATTATAGTTTAGTCTGCAGTCTAAACTATAGTTTAGTGTATAAATAAATCAAGCCTGCAGTGCGGACAATAGTCTAGTCTGTAGTCCGGACAGTTGTCTAGTCTGTAGTCTCGACTATTGTCTAGTCTACAATGTGGACTATATAGCTCATACTATATAGCATATATAGTTTCGTCTATAGTCTGAACTTTAGTATCGACTTTAGCCTGGAATAAATGCCAGTCTAAACAATAGTTTATTCTATAGTCTAAACTATAGTGTGGCCTATAGTATAGTCTTGGTATGGTATTAAGTAAAATCAAGCCTACTGTGCGGACAATAATCTGTCTAGTCTGTAGTCTCATCTATGGTCTAGTCTATAGTATGGACTATAGTCTGATCTATTGTCTCGTCTTCGGTCTGGACTGTAGTACAGTCTATAGTATGGACTATAGTATAGCCCATAGTATATACTATAGTATAGATCATAGTATAATCCATAGTATGGACTATAGTATAATCCATAGTATATACTATAGTATAGTCCTTAGCATGGACTATAGTAAAGTCCATACTATGGATTATACTATGATCTATATGGACTATAGTACAGTCCATAGTATGGACTATAGTATAGTCTATAGTATTAACTTAAGTCTAATCTACAGAGTCAATATTCCAGTCTGTAGTCTTGACTATAGTATAGTCGATAGTCTGGACTATAGTCTTGTCCATAATATGGACTATAGACTGATCTAGAATCTTGATTTTAGTCTAATCCATAGTCTATTATCTTAGTTTATAGTACAAACTATAGTCTATTCTCTAGTCATGACTATAGTATATAGCTTGGACTACAATCTACTTCACAGTCTGAACAACAGTATTTTAAATTTTACAATAATAAAATGTTTAAAGGATATTTAAAAAAAAAATCATTTTAATAGAAAATCCCTATTTCTAGGAAACTTTACCCTATCCATACCACTTCCAGTATAACATTCGAAAGGAGAAATGTAAAAAAAAAAAACAGGAAAAAAAGTTGAAGCTCCGGAATATGGTTAATACAAAAGCGACAACGCAAAAAATTATGATTGTATGTGTTGACACATTAAGATGACAGTGGCACCTGTTTAAATTCATACCAATTCTTTGCTTTTTTTTCGTTCACATACAGCTTTTATTTTATTTTCAAATTATTTTTTATAGAATGGTTATTTCTTTATAAAATACCATTTTTTTAAAAAAGTCATTTATTATGTAGAAAAAAAGGCATACAAATGTTGGAAAACGCCTTCAACAAATACTTGACTGTCTGTTTATATGTCCGTCTGTCTTATCTGTTACAATAAATGTGTAAATGTTGGCGAATCGATGTGTTTGTGTGTAGATGACGAAGATGTGTGCGTATAAGATTATTGTAATATTTTAGGGGATTTACATAAATTTGTTTAAGTATGCTTTTGTCAGTTATGTTGTTTTTTTTTTCTTCTTCTTCTAATATTTGCAAAAGGCAATACATACAATTAGGGATATTCACAGGTGTAAGAATGATATCAGAAGAAACATTTATAAGTAGTAGTAGTAGTAGATTTTATGATGCCATTGAGTTTATATAAAACTAAGGATAGGTATTTCTCTAAGTTTCATATTAGATATTAAAGAAAAACGTTTTTGCTCCTAAAAGTAGGCAATATTTTAGGACAAATTCTTATAAATTTGTTGATGAAATAGATGAAATAACATTTTTTGAAGATCTCTATATAAATTATCTTCTCTAAATATATACGAAGTTTGTTAACTTTAAACTACTTTTAGGAGTCTACAAATATCTATATAAATTACCCTATAAGTAGGCAATAGTTTTTGAAAATTTTCTTAATATTTCATTATTTAAAAAAATTCTTGTAATATAATTCAATTTCCCTAAGATCTTTAATGAAATCTGAAAACTTTTTAAGTGAGATGTTATTAGTCTCTTCAATTAAAATTGTCTGCTCTTTTCTTTTTAAACTCTACTCCCTTTTTGTTTACAGGTTTTTATAACTACCAGCTCATACTTCCTTAGCAAACAAACCTCTATTTCTTAAAATATATTTTTTCATTATTAAAATTAAGTCATATAGAAAAAGTTTTCTCATTCTTTTAGAGTAATCAGAGTAAAAGAACAACAAAAAACGTTATATATATTTGAATTTCAAATTTTTTTTTCATTTGTCTTCTGTTCTAAAACGCTGCTGCTGGCTTTTAAGATAAAAAAAATATACATTTTTTTGGTAATTTTATCATTTAAAAAATGTTTATTTCTTACTTTAATTTGTCATTTTGTTGAGCAGAAGAATATATTAAAAAGTCGAATTTTTATATATTTAATTGTGTGTAAACTTAGGACTAATTTGTTTAACAAAATAGAAAATAAAACAACATTAGCCAAAAATTTTAAATTATAAAAACACAAGTAATAAAAAGAAACTGTTGTTTAGGTTTGAAAAAGGTTAAAGCAAATATCAAATTACAAGCCTGTAGATAAATTTGTTGATTCAAAACGCAAAGTCTTTGCCTTATAAAGGGGAATATAAATGAAAAAGAAAGAAACTGGACTTACCTTTTAAGAAGCAGCACAGTTTTGGAGCTGAAAAAGAAATCGGATTTTTGAATTAGTAAATAATATACTTCATCTCTTAACTGTTAAATAAACTGAAAAATATTTTTTTCAAAAATTTATTTTTTTATAGGAAATTTTTGAAAAATTTCGTTTTACATATATAAACTATTTTTAAAAAATTTTCTTTTTAAAGGAATTTTTTGTAAGATTTTATAGGAAATTTTCGATAAATTTTCTTTTCATAGGAAATTTTCGATAAATTTTCTTTTCATAGAAAATTTTCGATAAATTGCCTTTTCATAGGAAATTTTCGATAAATTGACTTTTTATAGGAAATTTTCGATAAATTTGACTTTTTATAGGAAATTTTCGATAAATTTTCTTTTTATAGGAAATTTTCGATAATTGCATTTTTATAGGAAATTTTCGATAATTGCATTTTTATAGGAAATTTTCGATAATTGCATTTTTATAGGAAATTTTCGATAATTGCATTTTTATGGGAAATTTTCGATAATTGCCTTTTTATAGGAAATTTTCGATAATTGCTTTTTATAGGAAATTTTCGATAAATTTCCTTTTTATAGGAAAGTTTTTAGAAATTTTCTTTTCATAGGAAAGTTTTTAGAAATTTTCTTTTCATAGGAAATTTTCGATAAATTTCCTTTTTATAGGAAATTTTCGATAATTGACTTTTTATAGAAAATTTTCGATAAATTTTCTTTTTATAGAAAATTTTCGATAAATTTTGTTTCTATAGGAAATTTTCGATAAATTTTGTTTCTATAGGAAATTTTCGAAAAATTTTCTTTCTATAGGAAATTTTCGATAAATTTTCTTTCTATAGGAAATTTTCGATAAATTTCTTTTTTATAGGAAGTTTTCGATAAATTTCTTTTTTATAGGAAGTTTTCGACAATTTTTCTTTTTATAGGAAGTTTTCGATAAAAGAAAATAGGAAATTTTACATAAATTTCCTTTTCATAGGAAATTTTCGATAAATTTTCTTTTTATAGGAAATTTTCGATAAATTTTCTTTTTATAGGAAATTTTCGATAAATTTTCTTTTTAAGGAAATTTTCGATAAATTTCTTTTTTATAGGAAGTTTTCAACAATTTTTCTTTTTATAGGAAGTTTTCGATAAATTTTCTTTTTATAGGAAATTTTACATAAATTTCCTTTTCATAGGAAATTTTCGATAAATTTTCTTTTTATAGGAAATTTTCGATAAATTTTCTTTTTAAGGAAATTTTCGATAAATTTATTTTTTAAGGAAATTTTCGATAAATTTATTTTTTATAGGAAGTTTTCGATAAATTTTCTTTTTATAGGAAATTTTCGATAAATTTTCTTTTTATAGGAAATTTTCGCTAAATTTTCTTTTTATAGGAAATTTTCAATAAACTTTTTCGCATGCATTGAGTCTTTGTCAAACTGCTGGGGCGTTTAATATAAGTGATGACTTCTCTCTCTCTTTGGCTATTAAACACTCTATTAAACACTTAAGCAAAATAAATAGATACTTTAACGGATGCATTTACTCTTTTTCAAACTGATGGGGCGTTTAATGATTTGTCTCTCGCTTTCTCTCTCTTTATCTATTACCTCTATTAAACACTTAAGCAAAATAAATATATACTTTAACTGTTTTAAGTCTCTCTTGCTTTCTAAGCTCCCTTCTATTTGCTTCCACAAAAGCTTATTTAGTCCGACAACTTATTTGCCTGTCTATCTATTTCAAACACATAAGCATTTCTCATTATATACTTTATAAATATTTTCTCATTATTGTTTATTTAGTTAGCCTTGACTCATTTAACAAATTATACTTAAAGGACTTAGTTGTCATTACAAAACATAAACAACAATGTCTTCTTCTTAACCTTGTTTAGCTTCTTGCACTCCTTCCTTACTAACCCCCCCAATCTCACTATCTTCGTCTTCTAAACATAAAATAATAGTTAACCTGTATGTATGTAAATACACTCTTCTCTTTCATTTTCTTGAAGTCGTAAGTTTAATTTTAATATTTAAAGCATACCTTTAGGCTTGTATTTAACAATGTCAGTTGTTTTTTAACGCAAATTATATAAAAATGCTAAAGGCATTTTAAAGAAAACTGCCATCAGTTTTTTGTATTTAATTTAAATTATTTTATAATTTAAATAAAATTAACTTTTATATTTTATTTAAACCATAACAATTAATTAAATATGTTTATTTATTTTTATTTGCAGGTATGTAAAGTTGTTAAACAATAAAATTTAAAAGAGATTAAAAAACGGGTATGTAATAGAGTAATATAAACAAATTTACAGGTTTCAATAATATTTAAAATAAAATTAAAGCATATTTAAACTAAATAATTTTAAGAACTTTAAGCCTGACTTTGATATTAAGCGCTTTTAGGAAAAAAGTCTAATTTTAAGCTTATTTTAATAAATTTATTCAAAACCCTATAAAACCTTATTATTGTCATAAAATTGTCATTATATAGAAGAAAAAAAAAACGAAAGTGTCTTTAAAAAAACCACCTTTTGAAGTAAAATAAAACCAACAGAACAAACAATTTAAATATTTTTACAATTTCAAAAGAATTTTTAATTTTGAAAAACTAAAATTCTGTTTGAAAACAAAAACCCGTTTTCTTCTATTTTTACATAATTGTACTTTTTGAAATTAAAACACAAATTTTTAAACGAAAATGAAAAAAAATATATATATCCCAGCAAAAAATAATTGATGTCATACTTTACAAACGACATCTTAATCACATCTAAAAATGCGATTGCATACTTTTCGCTTTTATAAACCAAACATATACTTACAAATTAAAACACAGTTAAAAATGAGAAAAGAGAAGTAGAAAAGTCACTACAAACAACATATTCTAAGTACTTCAAATTTTGATGAAATTTACATAAGCGTTTCATTGAAAGAATGTGGTTTATTTTTGACATACAAATATCGGATTTTTACAGCTTCTAAAGATAAGATTAGATGTAGTTCAAAGTTGTCAAAAATTAACAACATCCCTCCAATGACACGCTAATGTAAAATTCATAGGTTTTTCACCTGAATTTGAAGCACTTCGGGTTACTAGTTGTGATGAAAATTCTACATCTTTTTCCACACTTTTTTTGCTGGGATATTAACTAAAAGATACCCGTTTATCTGTTCCACTACCAACTATAAACATTTTTTCCAGTTCCTCTTTACAAACAGAAAACAGAATCAAAAAAATCATCATCATCATGTGTGCGTGTGTGTGGGTCTAAAGAGTTTCATGTACATTTTAGACCAGAATGAATGACGACTGAGACTGACTCTATTGGACATCTAAAGAAAAATGCCGACAGCAAAGAAAACAAAACGAACACAAAAAAACACACATTAATGAAATGAAGTGAACACAACAGATACATTTTTTTCAAATTAAAAATTTTTTAAAACAAAAAATGTTTTAGTTAAGTATGAGATAAATAACAAAAGTTTTTTTTTTAGATTTTTAAAATTTTTATGAATTAATTTTTTAGTTGTTTAGTTAAACGAATTTAAATTAAATCAATTTTGTTGTTTTATTTAAAAAAATGGTAAATAAGCCCTTCTGTTCTTTAACTAAAGCCCTTTTGAAACAGAATGCTTGCTCATTCATTGTCAGTTGTTGAACTTGAAAATTTTCTGAAAAAAAAAATTAAAAAAACTGTTTTGTAACTTTTTCTGGTATTTTTTTCACTTGTTATATGAAAAAATTAAAAAAAAACCAAATTAAATTCCCTTTTTATAGGTAACTAGCTATACCCAGTGTGCTTTGCTACCCTAAAAGCAATATGTATAAATAAAAAACCCACTTAACGATTTTAAAGATTCTAACTACAATAGTTTTCCAGATTTACAATATGTTTTATATGAGAGATGTTAAGCAAATTATTGCAAGTTCGCCTGTTTCTATCTATTGCCAATTTCTATCTATCTATGAAAAATTTGAAGAATATACAAGCTTCCAAGATACACGAAAATTTGTAATTAATTCATTGAAAGTCCGCCCGTTATTCTCTAAATTTGAAGATTCTTGCTCTAATAGTTTTTCAGTGGGGGCCTCAAGCTCCCCAGATGAAAGCCCGTACTTTTTCCCCAAAATGTTCAGATGAATATTAAAATAATTTGTGCAAAATTTTAAGAATCAAGTTCTATTAGTTTCCCAGATAAACGAAATTTTACATTTAATTCATATGGGAGATGCAAAGTTCCCCGATAAAAGTCCACCCGTTATACTCTAAATGTTCTGATGAATGTCAAAATTTTTCAAGTAAAATTTGAAGATTCTTGTTCTATGGGGGCTTCAAGATGAATATTTAAGTTCTTCGTGCAAAATTTGAAGAATTTAGTTCCATTAGTTTCCCAGATAAACGAATTTGTGTATTTAATTAATATGGGAGGTGCCGCTCCCCTCATGGGTAGTCCGCCAATTTATTACCCAAAATGTTTAAATGGATGTTAAAGTTATTCGTGCAAAATTTTAAGATTCCAACTGTAATAGTTTCCAAGATAAACGAATTTTTTTATTTAATTTATATGCGAGGTGCCACGCACCCTAATGCTAGTCCGCCTACTTTTTGTCCTAATTAATCATATTGGCACTAAAGTGGCTCCGACAAAATTTGAGGACTCGTAACTGTTATATTATCTCAAATATACGGATTTAAGATTTTCTTAATTTGGGCGTGACTCCCCGACCACTTATAATTTCAAAATAAATGAAATTTCCTTTTGATAGCAAATTTTCGATAAATTTCCTTTTTATAGAAAATTTTCGATTAATTTCGATATATTTTCCTTTTTATAGGAAATTTTCTTTTTATAGGAAATTTTCGATAAATTTTCTTTTTATAGGAAATTATCGATAAAATTTCTTTTTATAGGAAATTTTCGATAAATTTCCTTTTTATAGGAAATTTTCAATAAATTTCCTTTTAATAGGAAACTTTCGAGGAATTTCCTTTTTATAGGAAACTTCGATAAATTTCCTTTTTAAAGAAAACTTTCGATAAGTTTCCTTTTTAAAGAAAACTTTCGATAAGTTTCCCTTTTAAAGAAAACTTTCGAGAAGTTTCCTTTTTAAAGAAAACTTTCGAGAAATTTAATTTTTATAGGAAATTTTCTAGAAATTTCCTTTATATAGGAAATTTTCGATAAATTTCCTTTTTAAAGAAAACCTTCGATAACTTTCCTTTGTAGAGGAAACTTTCGATAAGTTTCCTTTTTAGAGGAAACTTTTGATAAATTTCCTTTTTAAAGAAAACTTTCAATAAGTTTCCTTTTTAGAGAATACTTTCGATAAATTTCCTTTTTATAGGAAATTTTTGATAAATTTCTATTTTAGAAGAAATTTTCGATAAATTTCTATTTTAGAGGAAATTTTCGATAAATTTGCTTTTTATTAAAATTTTCGATAAATTTCTTTTTTATAATAAATGTTCCATACATTTCCTTTTTATAGAAAATTTTCGACAAATTTCCTTTTTATAGAAAATTTTCGATAAATATTCGTTTTATAGGAAATTTTCGATAAATTGCCTTTTTATAGAATATTTTCGATAAATTTCCTTTTTATAGAAAATTTTCAAAAACTTCCCTTTTCTTATAGATAATGTTTGAAAATTCCCTTTTTTATAGGAAATTTTCCAAATATTTTCTTTCCTTATAAGATTTTTTTTTTTAATTAAATTTTTAAAGGAAATTTTAGGAATTAAAAGTTTTAAAGCATTACAGCCAAGAAAACAACTGAATGTAAGGAAAACAGAACTAAAAAATCATATATGAAGCTAAAAAAACAAAGAATCATTGAAGCGTAAACTCCAAAGAAAATGAAATCAAAATGTTAAATAAAAATTCCAAAATCTTCAGGCAAAGATGCTAAAAAGGAAGAAAGATCAAAAAACTAAAATGAAAGTTTAATGAAGAATATTAAACTCTCAACAAAAATAACAAAATAAATACATGGTTTTAAGGTTAAACAATTACCAATTTTTACACATATTTTTTGTGAGTGTAAATTTTTTTTGGTATTAAACCGGTTTCTTAAAAAGGAGCTGCTGCATATCACATATTATTTTGTTGTTTGTTATACCCTACACCACTTTAGTGGGGAGGGTATATTGGATTTGTGCTGATGTTTGTAATATATAAAAATATTCGTCCTAGACCCACCTTAAAGTATACCAATCGGCTTAGAATCGTTTTCTGAGTCGATTAAGCTATGTCCGTCCGTCCGTCTGGCTGGCTGTCCATGTAAACCTTGTGCGCAAGCTACAGGTCGCAATTTTCAAGATAATTGGATGAAATTTGGCACGCACGTTTTATTTGACCCAAGGACGAAGCCTATTGAAAATGGTTATAATTGGTAAATTATTTCACCTAGCCCTCATAGAACAGAACCCCCCGAAAAGGGCTTCTGAGCTCAAAATTATGTTAAATATACAGATATATCGATAAAATACGGCACAACTAAGTTTTATAGAAGTCTTGATAACCCTGCCAAATTTCATAAAGATCGGGCCCCATTTGACCCTAGCTCCCATACAAAGTCCCCTTCAGAAAATTACTTGAATGTCCCAAATTAACTTATAAACACAAATATCGCGATGAAATTCAGCACAATAAAATATCATGTAAACATAAATATATTCACAAAATTTTATAGGGCTTGGTCCATATTTGCCCCTAGCCCCCATATAAAGCCTCTTTCAGAAAATTAATTTTTCATCCATAAATTGCTTAAATGTATCGGAACAAGGGAATATTGAAGATAAATGCGATATTATGAAAAATAAATCACATTTAATATTCATAACTGGTGTAGGGTATCATGTGGTCGGCCACGCCCGACTATACTTTCTTACTTGTTTTTCTTTTACTGCGTTGATAAAAATCTGAAAATTTCTTACACATACATTTCTTTGTATCTCAAAAATACATCACAGAAGAAAGGAAAAAAACAAAAAATCTACAAAAAAAATTTAAAAACTTGTAGAACAAACAGCAAAAATAAACATTTAAACCGGCACATTTTGAGAAGTACACACATAAAAATATCTAAAAAAAAGAGAAAGAAATAAATTCATAAAGGAAGTTGTTGTTTTTAGACAAGTATGAATGGCCAGCAAATAAATTAAACACTCAGGGGAAAAAATTGTTAAGAAAATAAACAAATTTTCAAGTTTTTAGTAAAATAAAGGAAAATTTTTCTAAAATTCCTAAAAAGTCTCAATTATAAAATGACAGTTGTAATGTAAAAGATGTTTAGCAAGACTCCTTAAAATTGCATAATTTTGTAAAATTTTTACTTTTTTTAAGAAATTCTGTTAAAATTTGAGTTCCCCAGAAAAAAAGTTGGGATTTTACTACAAAATATGTAGATTATAGACCATGTTGATAATAAAAAAGCTTTGAAACTAAATTTTAAAAAATTTCCAAATATTTTTAAATCTTTCCCAGTTTTTTCTAAGAATTTCTAAAAATTGTACAAATAATTTAATTTTAGTAAACTTTTTGAAAATTTTGAAATTTTAAAGAATTTTTTCAACAAAATTGATTTCCCGTTTTTTATTTTTTTTTTTACGTAATTTTTTTAAGAAAATATGTACTTCAGATATATTGTGAATATAAATATACTTTAGTATTAAATTTTTACAGATTTCCTAAGTCTGTAAATACTTCCCCGGTTTTTTCTAAGAATTCCTGGAAACTTTCTTAAAATCCCCAAAAATCCCAATTTTAAAAAAAGTATCTAAAAATATGGGAAATTTAATAAAACTAGAAAAAATAATTTAATTTTAGTAAACTTTTTGAAAATTTTTGAAATTTTAAGAGTTTTGTCAACAAAATTGAGTTCCCCCTTTTTAAAGAAAAAATGGGAATTTATTTTAAAATTACTTTAAATTTTAAAGAATTTTAAAATCTTCTATACAAATTATTTTGAATAAATTCCCTTAAGTTTTTAACTCATTCCCCAGCTTTTATTAAGAATTCCTAAAAAGTTTTTAAAAATACCCAAAATTCCCAATTGCAAAAAATTTCGTTAAAAATGGAGCAAAATGTAGCAAAAAACTTATAAAAATAATTAACTTATGCAAAATACATTAAAATGTAAAATATTTTAAAGAATCTTATAACGAAATTTAAGTTAACCTTTTTTGAAAATAGTATTTTTTTGGAATTTATTTGATTTTAATTGTTTTTAAAACCTTTTTTTTTATGGAAATGATTTAATGTTATTTTCTTTAGAATTTTTTGTTTTAATAGTTTTGTTTATGTTTTTTTTAGCACTTTAAACAATTAATTGAGTCATAAAACCGTAAAACATAATTGTTTCATAATAATTTACTCACAAACATATTTTATTTAAACAAATCAAGTTGATTTAATTATTTCCATTTAAATTATTTATAATTTAGTTGTTTTTTCTTTTTGT
Organism: Lucilia sericata; assembly: GCF_015586225.1. NCBI lineage: Eukaryota > Metazoa > Arthropoda > Insecta > Diptera > Calliphoridae > Lucilia > Lucilia sericata. The sequence goes on along the minus strand of NW_023995382.1, from coordinate 20,834 downwards.
TTTCGCTGTTTGTGTTTTTTTCACTTAAACAATTTGAAATTCATTGTCAGTTTGTTAATTTAACTTTATTTGTTTAATTAGATTTGTTGGAAAAAAAAAAGAAAAAATAAAAAATTTAACTAGAACAAATTTAATTTGTCAAAGAGTTTCTGGTTGTAAAAAAATAACAAATGAATAGAAAAAAGTTCAAGGTTTTTGGTTTTAAATTATAAAAAATTAAACAGAAATTTTATAAAAATGTTACAGATTTCAGCTAGAAACTTTTTTAAAAGAGGGAACAACTATTTTATAAAATATAACGTTATAAACTAGATTTAACCTTTGACCTTTTTTATATTAAAATGTAGATAGGTATAGCATTTGAAAGGTATTAATTAAAGTTTTCATATTCTTTTATATTTCTTTAATTTTTATAAAATTAATCCCCCTTTTTTGTTAAAAAATGCGTGTGGTAAAATTTAGTTTAAAAAAAAATCCATTTAAATTATTTTATTTTAAATATTTTTATTATTTTCATTTAAAAAACAACAAAGAAAAAACGAAAACTTACAATAGCCGCATTAACATGGTTGTAAAACTATTGTTAATGTTTGGAAATCCGTAAAAAATGTGTTCATTCAAAATCACCTTGTAACTAATAAAAAAAACCCTACTCTCTCACGCGCTCTAGAGTGTACAAAACAATAGAGAAATAATAGTTTTTATGAGGTGTTATTTTGACAAGTGGGGAAAAACGGTTTTTAGAAAAAAAATTTTAAAAATTCAAACCAGTTTTTGTTACACAAAAAAGCCCTTTTTAACAAAACAACAAAAGACCTTCACCTTTTTTGAATCTAAACAAAAATTCATCAATATACTATATATTTATTAATATTGACAAGACAATAATGTGATCACAGCGTTAGAGAGTGGATGGTGTAGAAAAACGGAAATTGTTTAATATACTTGAACATAAAACTTCCGTTACAACACATGAATTTTATAAGGGTTAGCCGTACACTGAAGTTTTTCTATGAATTTTTTTTAATTTTATTAAAAAGTTAAAAAAAATTGCTTAAAGTTGCTTAAAACACTCTGGGAATTTAGAAAATTACAAGAAAAGTCATCTTAACATAATTCTCTAACTTTTTACAGCTTTCCCCCCTTTTTTCATTAATTCCTAAAATAATTTTCAAAATCCCCACTTTAAAAAAATATAGTTTTAAGTTTAAAATTATCACTAAAAAACATTGAAAATAATTTCTTATAAAATTTTAAAGCTTAAAAGAATTATTTGAACAATTCCCAAATTAATTTGGAAAAATCCCAAAATCCCATAAAAAAAATTTTTTCTTCCTAAATTTCGACAAACATTTAATTTAACTAACAAAACTATATTTCAATCATTCTTACTAAAATTTTCACCATTTTTAAAGTTTTCCCCCAAAATTTTTTTTAAATTCCCAACAACTTTTCCAAAATCTTTAAAATCCCCAGATTTTTTAATGAATTGCTAAAAAATTTAGAAAAATTTCTTTCAAAAAAATTATTTCAAACACAACTTAAAGCCTTAGGAATGGTGAAACTAAAATTTCTCACTTTTCCAAAACTTCCCCAGTACTTTTTTTAAATTCCCAAATGTTTTTATAAAATTTCCAAAATCCCTAAATAGCAAAAACATGTTTTTGAATACAATTTTTACTTTACAAAACATGTTTCAAAAACATTTAACACACTTTTTCTACAGTTTAAACTCATTTTCCTGCTATTTGATAAATTCCTAAAAAAAATTTATAAAATCCCCAAAATATCTCAACAAAAAAATTTCACTTTAAAAATTAATTTAAGTCTTGGATGATGTTAAATGCTGTAGTTATGATAATTATAAAAATTTTAACTTTTACAGCGATTTCCTAAGATTTTTTAAAATTCCCAAAATTGTTTTATAAATAACCGCCAAAATCCCCAAATAAGAAAAATACATGTTATTTTACAAGGTTGTCACTAAATAAAAGCTGTTTTAAACATGGTTACTCAATTTTGTATAATTTTAATGCTTTTCCCATAGATTTCGAAAAATTCCTAAAAAATTTTTAAAAATCGCCAAAATTCTCAAATAGCTAAATTGACTTATTTAACACTTATTTAGCATCTAAAACATATTTTAATCATATTTACAATAGTTTATAATAGCATAAGGTATTTCCCCACACATTTTGTGAAATTCCTAATTAATTTTTAAAAATCGCCAAAAATTCCCAAATGAATAAATTGACTTATTTAATAATCATTTACCACTTATAACATATTTTAATATTTTTTGTAATATTTTCTATATTTTTAAAAGTGTTTTCCAAATATTTTTTGCAAAATTCCTAAAATAATTGAAAAAGGTCCAAAATCCCCTCAAGTATAAAAAAAAAAATTTTCAACGCATTTTTAGTAATTAAAAGTATTTTCAATTATTATTGCATTTTTTATTAACAATTTTCAAAAATCTCCAAAATCCCCAACTTCCAAAATTGTTTTATTTTAATACTCATTTAACAACTAAAATATATTTTGAATTTTTTTTTAATATTTTCTATACTTTTAAAGGCTTTTAGGAGAATTCTTGAAGAATTCCTAAAAAATAGGTGAAATTTCCAAAATCCCCATATTGTAAATAACTGTACTTAATCCTTTTTTATTAAGCTAATTTTAATTACTCTTACATGATTTTCCTGTAGTTTTCAAGACTTCCCCAGACTTTTTTATTGATTCCTAAAAATAAATCGAAAATCTCCAAAATTCCCAACTTGCAAATTTGTCTTATATTAATATTTATTAAACAACTAAAATACATTTTGAAATTTTTTTAATATTTGTTATATTTTTAAAGCCTTTAAACCAGATTTTTTGAAGAATTCCTAAAATATAGGAGAAATTTCCAAAATTCCCATATTGAAAAAAAAAAACTCTACTTAATACTTTTTTTACTATTGAAAACTTATTTAAGTTCTTCTTATATGATTTTCCTATAGTTTTGAAGGCTTCCCCACACTTTATTATTAATTCTTTAAAATAAATGAAAAATCTCCAAACAAAATTGTTTTATTTTAATACTCATTTAATAACTAAAATATATTTTAATAATTTTTACAATGTTGTCTATACTTTTAAAGGCTTTTGCCTGATTTTTTGAAGAATTCTTAAAAAATAGGAGAAATTTCCAAAATCCCCTTATTGAAAAAAAACACTACTTAATACTTTTTTTATTTATGAAAACTTTTCTTACATGATTCCCATATAGTTTTCAAGGCTTCCCCACACTTTTTTATTAATTCCTAAAAATAAATCGAAAATCTCCAAAATCCCCAATTACCAAAAATGTTTTATTTTAATATTTATTAAACTAAAATATATTTCAATAATTTTTACAATGTTTTCTAAACGTTTGAAAGTTTTTAGCAGATTTTTTGAAGAATTCCTAAAAAAATAGGAAAAAATTCCAAAATCCCCACTTTGAAAAATAACCGTTATTAAATATTTTTTTATTAATTAAAACAATTTTCCATTATTCTTATAACAATTTCCTGTTTATTTCAAGGCTTTTCTAGATGTTTTGTTGAATTCCTAAAAAATTTGCAAAAATCTCCAAAATCCCCAAATTTTGGAAAATAGTTTGTTTAACAATTTTAATGTAAATATAACATAAATAAAGCCTTAAAAAAGCATATCTCTCCAAAAATTGTTAAAGAAAGCAATAAAACTTGAAAATTTGAAGAAAATTAACATTTGTTTCAAACCTTTTAACAAATTTAAATCTCTTTCGATTTGTTAGTAGCATAAACAAGCACACTTCAACAATCATCATGCAATATTATAACACACACTCATACACATGTTTTACTATGTTATGGCTCCAGGTCTGTGTAACAATTTATGATTTATTTGACATTTTAATTAATAAACGTTCACATAATAAAAAAGAAAACCCACAAACCAAACGTATGAGTGCGTGTGTTAAGAAAAACAAATCAAGCCTTAACATAAAAAAAAATTTACAAAAATTAAATATAATTAAATACTTTTAACAGAAAAAAATCGTTTTTTAAGTTTTTTGTTTTGAAACCATAAAAAAGAACGAAACAAAAACTTGATTGCTGACAGTTATTTGTCATAAAATTTATATTGATTGAAATCAAACAGAAAAAGAATTTAAAACTTAACATGCAATAAATATTTAATTAAATCAAAGTTTAAATTTTATACAAAAACCGAAATAAAAACTTTATTAAACAAAAAAAAAATTGTTTTATAAACAAAAACCCTTTTTAAAAGTTTGTTAACCTCACTTTTAGAATTCGTAGTTTCTAAAACATTTTCACTTTTGTTTACAGAATTTGATAAATTCTATTTCATTTTCCAGTGACATTTACAAATTTCTAGCAAAAGTTTTGGGAACTATGGAAGAACACAAAACAAAATAAAATTGTGTTTTAAAAGGAAAAGTTTGTTTCCATTTCAAATTTATTTGGTTTTTTTTCTCTTTCAGACTTTTTTTCGTTTTCATTTTTCTAATGCATACATAAAATATTAGCTACTATTCAATTTCAAGGCTTGTTATAACCCCCCCCCCCTGCGCCTCCTAACCAACAACCCCTATTTCCGTTAACATTTGTCAAGTTCCCTTTTATGTTTGAGGGGATTTGTTTTGTTGTTGTATGCTAAAATACAAGACTCGTTTTTCTTTTAGGCTTGAAAGTATTTAATAAAAATTGATTTGAATGATTTATTTTGTGTTGAATGTGTGTATTTTTTTACTCCAGTTTTATGTCCTTGTTAAGGGATATTTATATAAAAAAAGGATTTTATGGCTGTAAGGTTACATTAAGTTGAGTGGTTTTTATTATCTGTTGAACATAAAGGAATTTTGAAAATTTTAATAAAACTAATAGCCCATTTTTCAAATATTTTAAAAAAATAAAAAATAAAATAAATATTTAAAAAAAAAATTAAGAAAATTTTCAAATTTTTGTGGGGAAAATTTTTTGTAAAAAGCTAAATATTTTAAGGAAATACTATAAAAATCATGACATTATAAAATAATAATGTAAAGAACACTTAATTTTAATTTTTCTTAACTTTTTTACGAATTCCTAAAAACATTTTGAAAATCCCCAAAAAATTCCCCATCTCGAAATCTTTACGAATTTTATATTTAAAACATAATTTGTAAACTATTTTATGTTTTTAAACTTTCCTCAGCTTTATTTTATAATTCCCAAAAAGTTTTTGTAAAATTCCCCAAATAACCAATTGAAATATTTAAGAAACTAAAACATAAAATGAATAAAAATCATTAGAAATACGCTAAACAGCTATAAAGCATTTAATTTTTAATTTTCTTCAACCTTTTTCAAATTCCCACAAAGTTTTTGAAAATCCCCAAAATTTCTCATCACGAAAGCTTAACAAATTTTATTTTTAAAACATTTTATTTTATAATTCCCAAAAAGTTTTTGTAAAATCCCCCAAATACCCAATTGACATATTCAAGGAATTTATGGAATAAAATAGTTCAAAATCATCAGGAAACTATAAATGAAGAAATTTTTAATTTTCTTAAACTTTTTTCAAATTCCCAAAAAGTTTTTTCTAAATCTCCAAAATTCCCTATGATGAAATCTCTAGATATTTTATATACTAAAAACCTTTTAAAACATAATTTGTAATCGATTTTATGTTACTAAGGTTTCCCCAGCTTTATTTTATTATTCCCAAAAAGTTTTCATAAAATCCCCCAAATACCCAATTGAAATATTTAAGAAATTTACATAATAAAATAGTTAAAATCATTAGAAACATGCTACATGTACTATAAACGAACAAATTTTAAATTTCCTTCAAAATTTTTTAAATTCCCAAAAAGTTTATGAAAATCTCCAAAATTCCCTATAACGAAATCTCTACATATTTTACATAATTAAAACCTATTAAAACATAATTTCAAACATATTTTATATTATTAAGCTTTCCCCAGTATGATTATATAATTCCCTAAAAGATTTTGTAAAATCCCCAAAATTCCCCGAAATTTAGCAAATTTGAAAATCCTCAAAAATAACAAATACATGTAAAGAAATTGCTGCAGAATTGTTGAAATTATTAAATAATTGTTTAAAAACCGTATTTTTTCTTAAGTTTTTTTTTTCGAATTCCTAAAAAAAAATTTTTAAAATTTCCAAAAATTCCCTTTTCCAAAATCTAAGCTTAAAACACATTTTTATACATTTTAGACATAGTTTGAAGCATTTTTAATTTTTCCAAACTTTTCACAGTTGTTATTTACAATTCCCAAAAAGTTTTCATAAAATCACCAAAATTTCCAATTGAAATATTTTAAACAAATTTGAAATAAAATGTTTCAAAATGTAGGGGATTAACTTAAATATGATATATTTTCAAGTTTTTAAGTTTTACCCAGTTTCAGTTAGAATTCCTAAAGGTTTTTCAAAAAAATCCCTTAAATTTAGTAAATTTAAACTGCATAAAAACTTGGAAAAATGACTGCGTCTGTCTTTTTCTGCCTTATCAGGTGTTGAGTGTTTAATTACTTTTAAATACCTTGTCATAAATAACCTGCTATAACAATTTAAGTATTTTACAACTCAAAGTTCACAACTAAGTAGTTGTTATGTTGCATATAGATAACAGAAAAATGGAAGCATTAAAATGTCTACATGTCTACAAAAATATGTACTTGTGTGTAGGAAATTTAATAAGGCAGTTGTTTTTTGTCTACAAAAACGTATACTTTATTGAAAAGATAATTTAACGAAACATTTTTTTTTAATATTAAATTGTTTTTAAAAAAAGTTTGGAAATTTAAAAAAGTAGCAAAATGCATTTTTGGCCTTGCTTAGAAGTTCCTAACTCACTTTTCACAAGTTTTGGGGAATTCCCAAAATTTTTTTAAAAATCCCAAAAATCCCCCAAATTCCCAAATCTAAAATTTCTTTATTAAATTATTACTAAAACTCTGGAAGAAATTAAAAATAAGTTAAAAATTATTATTCCTTAATTTTGGGTATTTTTTAAAGCATTTCCCCTGCTTTTTCTTAAGGATTCCTAAACATTTTTCTAAAATTCCCAAAAATTAGTTAAAATCTTTGTGGTTTTTCAAAAAAGAATACTTTTTTAAGGAAAAGAACACTGAGCTATGGGAAATAACTAAAATGTAAAAGTTTTAATAAATTGGTTTAAAAAATTTTCAAAAAATTTTAAAAATTAAAAACTTTTTTTGAAAAAAATCCCAAAATTCCCAAACGAAAATTTTCTTTCAAAAAGGGATACGTATTAGGCTTATATGATTTTAAAGCATTTTACACAATTTTCTGTTAATTCCTACAAACTTTTTCAAAATCCCCAAAATTTCCAAATCAAAAATTTCTTTATAAAAGCTGTTCAAACACTCTAGGTTAAATAGAAAATAAATTACAAATCATTTTTTTAAACTTTTCTAAAGCATTTACCAACTTGTTTAAGAATTCCTAAGTTTTTTTTTTTAAAATTCCAAAATTCGCTAACCAAAAAAATTCTTTAAAAATGTTTTTGAAACTTTGCAATCATTCTTTTTATTACTTTTTTAAGGCATTTTCATTTGTCTTTATAATTCCTAAAGAGTTTTAAGAAAATCCCCAAAAATCCCAAACAAAAGAATTGTTCCAAAAAAGTATTTTTGAGGCTTAACTTTATCTTAATTGAAGTTACCACCCTAATAATTATGTTTCGCTTAAACTGAGTTTCAGTTTAAAAGCCTTAAACTTGCATGTGTCTTTGTAAGTCCTAAAAAAACTTTAAGAAAATCCCCAACAAAAGTATTATTCCAAAAAAAACTATTTCTAGATTTAACTTAATCTCAATTCAGGTTACCACCCTAATAATTAAGTTTCGCTTAAACTGAATTTCATGTTAAAAGCCTGAAACTTGCATGTGTCTTAGTAAGTCCTAAAAAAAACTTTAAGAAAATCCAAAAAATTTCCAAAAATCCTCAATAAAAGTATTATTCCAAAACAGTTTTTTTGAGACTTTACTTTATCTCAATTCTGGTTACCACCCTAATAATTATGTTTCGCTTAAACTGAGTTTATCCTAAAAAAAAACTTTAAGAAAAATCCGGAAAATCCCCAAAAATCCTAAACAAAAGTATTGTTACCAAAAAGAATTTTTGAGACTTTACTTTATCTCAATTCTGGTTACCACCCTAATAATTATGTTTAGCTTAAACTAAATTTCAAGTTAAAAGCCTTAAACTTGCATGTGTCTTTGTAAGTCCTAAAAAAAAACTTTAAGAAAATCCCCAAAAATCCCAAACAAAATATTTGTTCAAAAGAAATCTCAATTCTGGTTACCACCCTAATAATTATGTTTCGCTTAAACTGAGTTTCATGTTAAAAGCCTGAAATTTGTTCCAACAATTTTCTTTCTCGATCTCTAATAGTATTTTTTCAAATGGAAAAACAACAGAATTACAACAACACTTCTTACTCGTAGTTGTTGTGGTGGGTGTGAGACTATACATTTTTTTGTTTTTGCTCTGATTGTTTCAGATTTATATTTCTGTATAGTTATTTGTTTAGTGTATGTTTTTGTCACTTTGTTGTTATTGTTGACTTATTGCAATCATTCAGGGGTTTTTTATGAACGCTTTTTTGTTGCTGTTATAGTGTAAAATTATTTTGAATGTGTTTTTTAAATACATAATTATTAGGGTGATCTTTTGTGAAAAAAATTTATTAAAAAATTAATTTTGTAGTTTGTGTTCTAAAAATTTTCAAAATTTGTTTTGTTTTGTTATGAAAAAAAAAAACATTGAGTATTGTTTTCTCTTTTTAGTGAGCTTCCCTAATTTTTTTGTTTTTTGGTCTATGTGCATTTAAGTTAAACACATTTTGTTGAAATTGCTTTTTCTATTTTAGCTATTTTCAAGCTTTCCTATGACAATAATGGCATGTCAAAAATAATCCACTTATTGTATGATAAAATATGACAATTTTTTTTAGAGTTCATTCTACAACAAAAAATATTGTTTAATGAAATTTTTTGTTGTTCTTCCCCTTTCTGTTTGAGCATTCAATTAAGTTTGATACAAAATAAAAAAAAAAACTTAAAAAAAAATCAAAATAAAATTTCAAATCTTCTTTTTATTAAAAATAATTTTAATAAATTTTAAGGCTTTACAATATTGATAAATTGGTTTGCAATAAAAAAATCTTTAATAGTTTTAATGGGGAGTGAAAAATGAACAAAAGAAATCGAGCAGAAATGTTTTATAAAAAATCAATTATTTGTTTATAAAAAAAAATTATGAAATAATTAATGTATTCAAAATATGTTTCGTTTATGTGAAAGCTATTAACTTAAGTTTTTAAATCCAGAAAATTTTATTTAAACATTTTAATAAAATTCTTTTAAAAAATCTTTTAAACTTTTGCCAATTTAAAAAAAATATAATTTTTTAATATTTTTGATTATGTTAATAAAATTTAAAAACAATTAATAAATTTAAGATTTCTTTTTTATATTTCAAAGAGATTTACTTAAACATTTAATTATTGACAATTTTACTGTAAAAGCTTTATAAGTTTGCTTTTAAAAGTTTGCCAAACTTAGCAAGTTTTTTAAAAATGTAGTTGAAAAACTCACTTATTTGTAACTTAAATACATTTTTCGTTCTTTCATATAGTAGCTATTGTTTTAAGCTTTTAGAAATGAAAAAGTTTTTTAAAAAAGTTTAGTTTTAAAAAGCTTTAAATTTTTTGCAAAATTGAAAAAATATAATTTTTTATAATATTTTTTTATTATGTTAATAGAATTTGTTTACTATTAATAAAAACAAAATTTCTTTGCAACATTTCAAACAGATTTACTTAAACTTTTAATTATTGAAAATTTTACTTTAAAAGCTTTATAAGTTTACTTTTAAAAGTTTGCCAAACTTAGCAGGTTTTTCAAAAATTTAGTTGGTAAAATCAGTTATTTATAACTTAAATAAATTTTATGTTAATTAATAAAAGAAAATTTTCTTTCTTTCATATAATAGCTATTGACTTGGACTTATAGAAATGAAAAAGCTTTTTAGCAAAAGCTTAAAATGTTTAGCTTTAAAAGAAGCTTTCAAAATTTTGCCAAATTAAAGAAATACATTTTTTTATTAGTTTTTATTATGGTAATAAACTTTGTAACATTTCAAAGAGTTTCATTTAAACTTTCAATTATTGAAAATTTTACTTTAAAAGCTTTATAAGTTTACTTTTAAAAGTTTGTCAAACTTAGCAGGTTTTTTTTAAAAGGAAGTTGACAAAATCACTTTTTTTGTAACTGAGATAAATTTTATTGCAATTAATAAAATCATGATCTCAATAGCTTTTAATTTCAAGTTTCTGAAATGGAAAAGCTTTTTAAAAAAGCTTTTTATGTTTATTATTATAATGCTGCTAAACTTCGGAGATTTGTTCTTTTTCAAAACTTCATTAAAGTTGTTGGCAATTAATAAATTTAAAATTTATTAATTTAAAGCTTAATATGTTTATTGGTAAAAAGCTTTCAAATTTAAGAGATTTTTCAAGAATGATTACTTTTAACTTTTTAACATTTAAAAGTTATTGTCTACAACTGTAAAATAGGGAACACTTTGTTTAAAAAGCATAATAGCTTTATTTTTAAAAGCTTTCAAACTTTGATTTTAATTCAAATACTAAATTAGCTTTGAAGAAAGCTTAACTAATCTTATTTCAAAAGTGACTCTCCTCTCTTTAACAACAAACAAACTATTAACCCCTTAAAGCTTTAATTTTGCCCTTTTCTTTTGCTCCCATGTATGCCTTAACATATTTATTTCAATTATTAATTGTTTAACAATAATATTAAACATTGCACAATACCTACCACTCTTTATTATTTATCCATTCAATGCAAAGAATTGAACTTAATTCATATTTTTATTCTGTTTGCTTTTCGCATTGTATGAGGCGTTACACATGGTCCTACTTTATAATATTATTATACTACCAGGAGCATATGTATGTGGAGGGTGCACATCATGCATAATGGATTTAAATGGCATGGAAAAATATGCGCACATAAGTATATCAATTTTTTCCATTCTTTACTTTTTTTTCATTTTAATATTTTCTTTTCACATTAAAATATTTTAACTGAAATGCATGAGTGCTTATTTAATAATAATTCGTAATAAAAAAGCATAAATACATAAATATCAAATGCAATTTACTGGAAATAAATTGTATAAATATTTTTTATTTTTTTATTTTAAATATGTATAAAAAAAATATTTGTTATTAAAAAACAAGAACTAAGTGTTTAAAGAGAACCTTTTAAAATTAATGTTAATAATTTAAGTGGAAAAATCAAATGTTTTAAAAAGTAGAGGGGGAGAGCAAATATTCAATTACTTATGCTAAAAGGGTCCATAATTGAAGATATTTTTCTGCTCTACTGAAAGCTATAATTTAAATTAAAATTTAGTTTTAAAAGAACTACGATTAAAGCTTAAAAACGGTAATATATATACAATTGAAGCTTAGATTCGTATGCTTAGATTTGCATCTAATGATTTATTCAATTAAACTTAGATTGGGAGTTAATCAAATCTATAATTGCAGCAATTATTTGACTCCAATTAGGCTTTCAATAATAAATATTTAACTCTAAAGGCACTCAAAAAGCTAAGATTTGCTTCTAAAGTTATCTACGATTGAGAACTAGATTAAAGCTTTAAAGATGACAACATTTGAAGCTTAATTTGGACTCGTTAGAAACCTAAAATTCAAGCTAAGATTTGTGCCTAAAGATATCTGTAAGAGAAGCTAGGTTTCGACTCTAAGCAGCCAAAAACGTAAACTAAGATCCTCAACTCCAAGATTTCTATAATTAACGGGGTTTATTGGCCCAGATTGGACACAAAGATATCTATATATATAATAGTTTAACAAAGGGGATCGAAAAATAAATTCATAAAATTAATGAAACATTCTTCATTAATGCAATGAAACATTTCATTGATAAAATGATGAAATTCATGACTAGAATGAGGCTTTTCCGCTTAGTGTTGGATTGAAGCTAAGATTTGATACTAAATGGGTTTAACAATTGAAGCTAAGTTTAAGCTCGATGTAGACTTACGTTTAAAGTTAAGTTTTGACTGATGACTATGCTCCAAAAAGATCCTGTATTGTAGATTTAAACTTTAAAAGGGTCTGTAATTGAAGCAGTGTTTTGAATCGAAAGATATCTAAGATTAAAACTAGAATTTGTCTTTAAGAAAATCCACGATATTTGCCAACTACATCCATGATTGAAACTAAGATTTAACTTTAAAAAGACTTAAAACAGAAGCTTTAATTTGACACTAAAGGGATGTCTAGGCTTAAAGCCAAGTTTGAACTCTAAAAGTATCACTATTAAAGCTAAGTTTAAGTTCTAAGAAACTCAAGATTAAAGCTAAATGAAGTAGGAACTTAAAAATTACCTACAATTGAAGCTATATACGGATCTAGAGAGATTACGATTGAGGCTAAGATTTAAACTCTAGAAAGACTTAAAACCGAAACTTAGTTTGATCTATAAACAGACCTTGATTCAATCTATGATTTAATTCAAAGTCGTCTAAGATTGTAGCTAAAATATCGCTCTAAAGGGACCTACCGCTCCAACGATTCAAATTATTGAAGTTAAGTTTGAACTCCAAAGAGTCAAAAGGTTGAAGCTAAGTTTAGGTTAGCTTAGCAGGACGTCCTCGCGATGTCTTCACTAGCGACACACTTGGGTCCAGTATATTGATCCCTTTGTGATACCTGAAACGAGTGAAAACGGTCAGCGTATTAGTACACTTCGACTTAATTACTCTGGTTTCCTAAACCGAACCAGTTTGTAGCACGAATATAGGAATATATCTTTCGGATGTCGACCTCCGATAGATCGGCTAAGTCATGCAAGAAGTAGCTACCTAATAGACTAGTTCTATGATCTGCTAGGGCTAGGGACAATGACAGAGGAAATGAGTTATACTCTCTTCTTCATCTTCATCCTGGCAGCTCCTGCAGAAGTCATTACTGGGTAAGTTTAGTCTTCTTGCATGGAGCCCGAAAGGCCAGTGGCCAGTCACCACCGCCGTTAAGTTCCGTAGATTGACTTTCGGAATATAGCGAAGGACTTGGGAACTGCCTGTCTGCAGGTGTCCTCAGTCGACCATCTGCATTGCGCAAGCACATATAGTTTTTCACGTATAAAGCGTTTGCAGGTTGAAAGCGGTATGCCGACGAAAGGGTCGTTGTGCTCTCTTACAAGTGAGGAACCCAACTTGGCAAGAGAGTCCGCAATAATATTACCAGAAATTTGTTAATGTTTTGGAATCCAGTACAGTCCTATTGTGGAATGTTTCGCCATTTCATTAAGGGATGCCCGGCATTCTAGGACTAAGTTTGATGTTGTGTAGACACCATTAATGTTAAGATTTGACTCAAACGGATCTGTGATAAAAGCTATGATTTGACTATAAAAAGACTTAGGATAGAAAGTATTTTTAAACTCTAAAGAGACATATAATTGAAGTCTGAATTTGACTTTAAACAAAGCTAGGATTAAAGCTTAGATTTGGCTCAAAATCGAAGCTAAGTAAAAAGATATACGATTGAAGCTAAGATTTGGCACTAAAGCAATCAAAAACAGAAACTAAGATTTGACTCCCGATATTGTTCAATATTACCTTTTTCGTAACTCCCTTCAACATCTAAACTTCCTTTATTAATAATTTATCTATTATGCTCTCTCTAGGGAAAACAATGACAAAATCTTAAGTTTTATATTTTTTATTAAAAAATCTTGTTAAAAATTTATTAACTCCCCTACAAATTTATGATTTCCTACTACTCCAATAAATTTCACCCTATAGGCCTCATTGTACACACTCAACATTCCAACAAACTGAAAAACAAATATTACCTAACTTTTATCTACCTGTTGTTTTTTGTTTAAATATTCCTCAACTATATTTCAATATAAATATTTTAGTATAAATATATATATTAGTTTCTATATTTATTTAACACTTTACACTCGTGTCTAGCGTTTAAACACACACAACTAGTCCCCACCGCTTGGGGGTGAAGAAAGATATACATATAGAGAAAAGTCCATAAAAAAGAAACTAAAAAAGAAGCAAAATAAAAATAACAAAAATATTTGACATTGACATCAATAATACATACAATATCTAAAATCCCCGGAAGTTTAGTTTTATTTCATTTCATGTATAAACAAATTTATTGAGTATCCACAAACAACAACAAACACACACAAGAAGTTACCAACAATGGTTAAGAGTTTTTTGTATTTATTAATAGAAGCAGCGTAGAAGAGGAGTTTATTGATAATACCATTTGACAAGTTGATAATTTAGGAGATTTTGTGGTTTTAACATTATAAACATAGAACATCATAAAAAAGTGTTGTCAAAAATTCCAGACTTTATGTGGGGTATTATGACCTTTTGACTTGAAGGAACTCATGTGATGTGTCTGATTAGATTGTTAATAATAATAAAAAATAGCAAAGTTTATAAGTTTTATGATTTCTTGTAAGGAAATAAAACGTGTCTTTATAGAGAAAAGTTTATCAAAGATAAGAAGTTGGATTAACTAAATATATAATACTAAAGCTGCGTTGCAGCGACTTAAAAACCTAAGAGGCCTCCATAAAGAGGCTAAATTTTAGCTATAATGGAAGCTCCGATTAGGCTTTTAAAAGACCTATGATTGAGACAAATATTACATTATAAAGAGTCCTACGAATAAAGTAAAGATTGGACTATAAAGTACTATAATAGTGATGTTATGATGGAGCTATAAAGGGTCTCGTGATTGCATCTAATATTGAACTAAAAGAGAGCCACGATTGTAGAAAATATTGCACTGTTGAAAGGACTACAAACAAAGAGAACCACCATTAAATACAATATTTGATCATGAAGAAATCTTAAATTGAAGCCAAAATTAGTTAGTAAAAAGATCTACGATCAAAGTTAAGATTAGACTTTTTCAAGATCTACGATCGATCCTAAGATTGAACTATAAAAAGACCTATGATTTAAGTTAATAAAATCTTCTCTCGAAGCTAAGATTGGCCTATAAAGAGATGGATTAAAGATAATATAGGGCAACAAAGAGACTCTCAATTGAATCTAAGATTGGCTATAAAGAAACCCACTATTTAACTAATATTCGAATATGAACAGATCTAAAATTGAGGCTAAGATTGAACTATAAAAAGATCTACGATTGAAGCAAATTTTGGACACTAACAATATCTTGTATCTAAGCAAAGATTGGACTCTTACAATATCTGCGATTGAAGTTGACATTGAACTACAATAAGATCTTCGATCGAAGCTATGATTGGACTCTTTTTGTATCTTAGATTTTACTATAAAAAGAACTGCGATAAAAGTTAAAGTTGGAATCTTAAATCATCTGCTATTGAATCAATGTTTGGACTCTTTAAAGCTCTACGATATAAGCTAAGATAGAACTATGAAAAGATCTACGATCAAAGCTATGAATTGGCTTTGCAATGTTTACGATTTAAGCTAAGATTGGACTATAAAGAGATGTACAACAGAAGCTATGATAGGGCTCTTAGAAGTTCTGCGATTGGAACTAAGATCAGACTATAAAAAGATCAGTGATCAAAGCAATTGCATTCTCAAAAGATCTTTAATCTTTTATAAAAAGATCTACGATCGAAACTTAGATTGGACTATTAAAACATCTGTGATTGATGCTAATATTGTAGTATATAGATCTAAGATCAAAGCTAAGATTAGACAATGAAAAAATCTACGATCAAAGCTATAATTAGACGTTTAAAAGTTTACGGTTTATGTTAAGATTGGACTATGAAGGGATGCACAACTGATGCAAAGATTGGACTAAGATTACATTATTTCTAAGCAATTGGGTTTTGTGAATGAAACTATAATTGTACTATCAAAAGATCTATGATCGAAGCTTTGAGTGGACTCCTAAAATATCTGCGATTTAAGCTAAGATTGTTTTAGAAAAAGATTTACGATCGATTACAAGATTGAACTATATAAAGTTATAAGGTTGAAGCTGTGATTGGCCTCTTAAAAAGTCTTCAATTGCAACTAAATTTGTACCATATGATCGGACTCGTAAAAAGTCTAGGATTGAAGTTAAGATTAGACTATAAAAATATCTTCAATGAACTACAAAGACACCTACAACTGAAACTAAGTTTGGACTACTAAGACCCATGTAGACGAAGCTAAAATTTTACTATAAAAGAACCCATGATTGAAGCCGATATTTATCTAAAAAATCCTTTCTATTTATTTGAGAAACTTTAGTTCAAAGACCTGTTATCCTACATCTTACTCATTAACCTTATCATTATTACTCTTAAGAATCTTTCAAGTTACTAAAACTTTAACTAATCAATCTTGCCTTAATTAACTAACAAAAAGCTAGTTATTCTTAATGGCTGAAGTTAGTATAAATCTCTTTTAAACACCACAAATAAAGTGAGTAAAGAACAATTTACATTAAAACAAAACATTCAAAAAAAAAAGTTGACACATTTTTAAAAACTAAGTAGATAAGAAGAAAAAAACTGAAACAAATGAAATTTCATTACAAAAAAAAAACTCTTCTTAACAAAACACTTTGTGTGTAAAACTATTTAAGCCAAGTTATGGAACTTTTTCTACTAACACACATACATACACACACACCATACAAATAAACAACACTTATTTAATCTCTCATTTTATTAATGTTGTAAATGTTATAAAAGATATATGTATATGTATGTATAAGCAAATGTATATTTGCTTAAGTGTCTTTAACTATTCTCTCTTTACTTACAAAATATGTACTAACAGAGAGCAAAAACGGAACTAGAAAAAAAAACGTTATTACAAATCTTTATTTATCTGTTTGTTAAGTTTTGTAAGTAGGTGTAAGTGTATATGTCTATATATATTTTAGTATATAAATATATCTTTTAGATGTTTGTATTAAGTCACTTTTTATGTTTCACTAGAATTTTTTTGTTTTCTTTTTTTTTTGGGATTTTTTCTTTTTTTATATTGTATGTATAAATGTTATTAAAGTCTATAGCATGTCTAACACATCATTGTACGTTTGTGGAGCAAAAAAAACGTTAAAACTACACTATTCAAATACTTTAACACACACACATACACAACTTGCCTTAAGCGCCTAAAAGGCTGCTTTAACTTTTTTGTTTTATTTGGCTTAAATACTAAGGAGATGTCTTTCGTTTACTGTGTTAAGTCAAAAAACAACAAAAATATGTACGCATTATAGTTGTTGTTGTTGGAAAAGCTGCCTTGTTATTAGCTGTCATAGTAAAAGTAGCAGGCAGTAGAGTAGTAAAATTAGTTAAAGCCTTAACAAAAGGGGGGAAGGTATGCTAAGCTAAAGACATAGTTTTTCAAGATTTATAAAAATATATATATATGTATATAGTAATAAGAATTTTGTTATATTCATCATAGTTTCAAAAGCATTTCTTTATGTTTGTTGTTAGGTTATCCTTCCCCTTAAAGTCTGCTTATTCTTTTATAGAATATTAACAAATAAAAAAAAATCGCTTTGTATGCCTTGAAGGATTTTCATCTTGTAAACAAATAGTAAAAGAGAATGAATGAGACTCCAGAACAGGAAGTTGAGAGACATAGACAGGGCTGTATCAAATATAATGGAAATAAAAGAGAGCTTAAAGCAGAGGCTACAACGAATATCAAATGACCTAATAAAACTGGGGGCAGTTCTTTAAAACCAATGTGATTTGAAAGTTTGGATTATTAAGAAACTTGAAATTGGAGATAAGATTGATTTAGGCCTGGGTTGGACTATAAATAGTACCGCGATTAAGGCTAATATTGGACTGTAAATAGGCCAACGATTAAAGTCAAAATTGTACTAAAAAAATATCTAAAATTAAGGACATAATAAGATATTCAAATGACCTACGATTGAAGAAACTATTTGGGCTATAAAGGGCCTTAGTTTAAGCAAAAATTTTATTAGTAGAGAGATCAACGATTGAAGACAAGATAGGATTCTAAAAGACCTTAGATTGAATAGAAAATTTTGAATAGTTAAATCTAAGATTGAAGAAAAACTTGGGCTATAAAGAACCTTAGCTTGAAGATAAAATTTGATAATAGAAGAGATCTATGATTGACGAAAAGTTTGTACTACAAAGGACCTTAGACTGAACAGAAAATTTGATACGATTGAAGACAAGATTGGACCCTAAACTCTCCTAAGATTAAGGGAACGATTTTATTAAATCACTTTGCATGACTGAATACAGAGTTCTAGGCATTTAGAATGGGTAACGATAACACCCTCCATCGAACTCTATATAACTCTATAGGGTTGAAGCCAAAGTTTGAACTCTAAAAAGATGTATGATTGAAGACAAGTTTGAACTGTTGAAACTGAAACAAATTTCAATTTTAAAACATCGATATTCGAAAACGAATGTGATTGTTGGAAGATGAAAGTCTTCGATGAAAGCTTTCAGCCTCACTCTTGAGGCAATGTTTAAAACGCCAAACGTCCTATATCCAAAGCCAATAAAAAGATCTACTACAATGGAAGGCGTGTTTGAAGTCAAGTGTAAACTGTAAACAGAACGAACATATGTTTGAAAGCAAGTTTGAACTATAAAAAGATCTACAATTGAACAATGTTTGAAGGAAAAATTTGAAGTTTGAAGCCAAGTTTGAACTAAAAATTAAATCATAAATAAGGGATGTACAATTAAAGACAAAAATTAAGTAAAGTTTGGGAAATAATCGAAGTTAAATTTGAAGTACATGTTTGAAGTCTTGGTTAAAGCAATTTTGAGTTGAAGTATTGCAAGATCTACTTATTTAAATAATGTTTGAAGCCAAGTTTGAATTAAAAATTAAGTAATGTTTGGGAAATAATTGCAGACAATTTTGATGAACATGTTTGATGACATGGTTGAAGTATTAAAAGATCTTAAATTTAAGCCAAGTTTGAACTTAATAACAATCAGCAATTGAAGATAAATTTGAAGTCATGGATGAAGTAAGTTTAAGTTATAAAAAAAACCTTCGATTAATGAAAAATTGTTATTATAAAAGACTTAAGATTAAAAGGGAGTTTAAAGGCACGTACAGTTACATATCCTTTAAGTAAATTTTGCCACCATTTATAGAGGTTCCCAGAAAGAAAAATCCTCTATCATAATAATGTGTACAAAAAGTGTTAAGAGTAAATGTACAAGTATTAAAATGAAAATAAAACTACTTAAAACCAAAAGTAAAAGGAATGTAGAAAGAAATAGTCCTCCTAAAGTGTTGGTTTAGTAATTGTAAGTCGTAAGGATTATAGATTTAAGCAGAATTTTAGTAGATTTATTTTTTATTTCCTCTCTTTCCATTTTCGCAAATATTTAAAGAAATAAAAAAATATATATTTAAAAACTAATCAACACGTTTTATAAGCGGGAATTCTGTTTTTTTTTTTTTAAGAAAATTGTAGAATTTGTATTTTTCTTCCATTTTTTAGCACAGTTTTTCTTTTTGCTGATAATAGTTGTTGGTGGGTTATCAAAAATCTCATTTAAAGTTTTTCCATTAACTTTTTCTTTTATTTGATTACAAGCCACTGAGTTTTGCTGTTAAGGAAAAAATGTAAGAAAACTCAAGCAATTTGCGAATTTTCTTTCTGGCAAAATTTTCAAGTAACGAGAATATTAAATTGTAATTTTTTAAGGAAAATATTGTTAATTTTGGTTAGACATTGAAGCCAAAGTGTGCCAAAATGGGTTTTTTAACAAGAAACTAAGTTATAATTGTTAATAACAAGTTTATTAGTAATTAAAAATTTACTTAAAGTTTTTTTTTAGCTTTAAAAACTATTACAAATTAATTAACAAAAGTTAAACATTTAAAAAAAAAACATATTCATTGTTTAAGAAAATAATCCTTAATTTACATAAATTACTGTCGAAAGCTTAAATGGTCCCTTTGCACCTTGTCTTTCACTGGCTTTAAAAGCAGCCATTAATTTTTTTTCGCTTGTATTCTGTAAATCCCCCTATTTTAAATGTGGTTTTAGCGCCAGGCAACTTTTGCCTTATATTCTTGTATAATTTTATTTTTTTTTTTGTACAGTTGGGTGTCACAATTTTTATTGTTTTTTTTTTTTTTTATATGTATTTATTTATGTTGGTGTTTTATTGTTTGTTTTTTTACTTTATTATTAATAATGACATTGTCGTTGCCATGAGTATGATGATGTATGGCGAGAGTATGAGTTGAGCTTCCATAACTTAATTGTCAGTTTGGTTATTATTTTATTTTTTAAGTAAAAGATTAACTAAAGTGCCACTTTGTCATACGTAACAATAATAAAAAAAAGTACAATGATGCAGTAAAAACAAGAAGGAATATGCAGAGGTGTAAAGTAAGGAATTCATAAGGAGAAGTTTAGCAAATGATGATGACATTTGTTAAGGAATAGAAATACATTTGAAACCAAGATTGGACTTTTATAGGACCTATAATAAAAGCAGGGTATATACATTATAAGAATCAAGGATTGAAATCGAGATTTCGTTTTAAAGGAATCTATTATTGGAAAAAGCATTTGACCACGAAAAGGCCTTCAATTAAACCTATGATTTAGATTTAGAAAGATCTACCATTGAAGCCAAGATTAATGTTAAAGTTTGATCGCAATGTTTTCAATAAAACTTAGAAT